>NC_039264.1:31896489-31953989 GCF_003368295.1 Carassius auratus
TTTTTGTAACAGCGCCACCTACTGTACTGAATCAACACTAATTAAAGATGGACGACGTGGACAGCAACCAGACGGTGAGTATCGATATTTAATTAAGTTTTATTTTATAACGTTTAAACGGTGCAAAGTTTACATAGTGAGAACTGCTACCTATGAATTAATAATTAATTCCCACCAAATTAAGAATTTGTGAGCTAGTTTTATTAATTACTACGACGTTAATTCGTGGCTATGATTTCATAAATTATAATTGTGTTTTAATGACGAAGTATTATAAGTGAATCTAGCCTGCACATTAATTAAACTTATCAGATGACAAGAGCATGGTTGATGTAAGGTTTGTTAGATTTACCTGCAGCTTAATGTATTAGAGTGAATACTGGCTTAATAGTTGTTGTTTTACCATATTTATGTATAAAATATATTTCATAATTAAACTGCACTGACTGCCTAGTTGCAGTATGTGTTAGCCTGTTGTTTTGGCATTATTTTGCAATGATAAATTAGGCATTTGGCAATTTTAATAGTTTGTTACAATTTGGCCTAATCTGCAGGTCTATTCCACATACAGTTATACATTGCTATCATGTGTTAGTTTCTGTCATGTTCTGCATGGCCAATATGAAGTGATTTTATGGATTTGAGTAGGCTCATTGTAGGACAGATGATTAAAAAAGACACTAGGGATATTTTCATGATCTCAAAATATTCTAACAAGTACACTCTCACTTTTCCAAGATACATATAACAATCAAAAAGGGAAATCCCTGCCCGAATTGAAGAGATGCACCACATGCTGCAAGGACTTTCACTTTTCATATATATATATATATATATATATATATATATATATATATATATATATATATATATATATATATATATATATATATATATATATATATATATATATTCCAGTTGAATATGTTAAACAAATGTTTCTTATTTATCTCTCTGTCTCTCGCTCTCTCTTTCTCTAGAGTTGAAGCCTACAGCCATTCTATCCATGCAGCAACTGATGGAAAAGGGGTTCACTTTGGTGCTGTTGTGATGTTGTCACAAAATGACATGTAAATTCTGTACAGACCAAGAGTTTGGACACACCTTCTCATTCAAAGAGTTTTCTTTATTTTCATGACTATGAAAATTGTAGATTCACACTGAAGGCATCACAACTATGAATTAACACATGTGGAATTATATATGGAATTATATACATAACAAAAAAGTGTGAAACAACTGAAAATATGTCATATTGTAGGTTCTTCAAAGTAGTCACCTTTTGCTTTGATTACTGCTTTGCACACTCTTGGCATTCTCTTGATGAGCTTCAAGAGGTAGTCACCTGAAATGGTCTTCCAACAGTCTTGAAGGAGTTCCCCGAGAGATGCTTAGCACTTGTTGGCCCTTTTGCCTTCTGTCTGCGGTCCAGCTCACCCCTAAACCATCTGGATTGGGTTCAGGTCCAGTATATATCCAGTATTATAGAGTCACACTGAAGGCATCAAGGGCTATTTGATCAAGAAGGAGAGTGATGGGGTGCTGCGCCATGGCGGAGGTCATGAAATTCATGTTTAAATTTAAAATTGTGACTCAAAGCACACTTAGTAATTTAACTCTGCTGCATTTTGAAGCTTACATTTAAAAACATGCTACTGAGATTAATATATTGATGCTATATACAAAGTAACGTGACTGCAAACGTGACTGCAGTTTCAGGAACGCAGTTTACAACAGGATACTAGAACTGCGTTCCTGAAACTGCAGCCATCGCTATATTGGCCAGTACGGTAGGTGGCGCTGTCAGGAAAAACTAGGGTCCTAGAACTGCGGCCCAGATCTGCGGTCCTGAATCTGCAGCCTCCGGTTGTGCAGGAACATACTATTGGTTAACGTGGGTAATGTTAGACGATATGAAGAAGTGGCCGGAGTTAACCTACCCTGTCAGGAGGAGTTGATGGAGCAGCAAGGAAAAATTATTTTTAAAAAATGTACCGAGGCTTACCAGTATTTACATAGTGAGACAGTACGTCGTGTACTGTTACACAGCGAGGGTTTTTCGTCTTTTTTAAAATTGAACGTGCAACCAGCCAGTCGAGCAATCTAAACCTCTCAGCATGGTGCTGGTTAGTTTTGTGTGTGTGTGATGTTAATATACACGAAGTTATAAATGATTAAAAGTATAATAACGTGTTTGATGACCATCATCAGACTAAGTATTTTGTCTAATAACTGAAATAATTGTACAGTGGAGTAAGGTAAGTGAACGTTTATATAATTCTAAATTGTATATAATTATACATACTATTTGTATAATTATTAAGCAGATTTTATTTTACAGATAAAACAGTTCAGTTCAGTTCAGTTTATTTATATAGCACATTTAAAAACAACCATGGTTGACCAAAGTGCTTAACAATGTCTAGAAAAGAAAACTAGAGAGTCACATACAAATAAAACAAATACAGTAAAAACATACCAATGTCACAGCTCAGCTTGATATAAAAGCCAAGGAATACAAGTGTGTCTTAAGAAATGACTTAAAAATTCCAACAGTCTGAGCAGTTCTTTTGTGTACAGGTAAACTATTCCACAAATTAGGTGCCACCACTGAAAAAGCCCGGTCACCTTTATTTTTTAACTTAGTTCTTGGAACACTGAGGAGCACCTGACTGGATGACCTCAATGCTTTAACGGGGGCATGGACATGTAAAAGCTCTGATAAATACGCAGGCGCCAACCCATTTAAGATCTTAAAAACAAACAATAAAATCTTGAAATCAATCCTGAAGCGGACAGGAAGCCAGTGTAGTGAAGCTAGGACAGGGCTAATGTGCTCATACTTTTTAGTCCCAGTCAAAAGCCGAGCTGCTGCATTTTGGACTAACTGTAAGCGTTGAAGAGATGACTTATCCAGACCAACATATAAAGAGTTACAGTAGTCTAGTCTAGATGTTATAAAAGCATGAATTACACTTTCAAACTCCTTACGTGGCAGGTAGGGCTTGACTTTAGCTAACAGTCTTAGTTGAAAGAAACTGGCTTTTACAACAGAACTAATTTGTTTTTCAAATTTAAAAGCACTGTCAAAAATCACACCGAGATTCTTGGTAAATGGACGAACAAATAACCCTAAATTACCAAGTGCATCTACACAAGCACTTAAATCCCCAGGACGACCAAACACAACAATCTCAGTCTTATTTTCATTAAGACAAAGAAAGTTCTGATCCAACCATATTTTTAAATCTTTCAGGCAATTCAGTAATGAAAGAAACAAAGCTTTGTTATTAGTATTGACAGGCAAATAAATCTGTACATCATCTGCATAACAGTGAAAAGTGATATTGTGCTTTCTAAAAATATACCCCAAGGGCAGCATATACAAAGAAAACAACATAGGGCCCAATACTGACCCTTGAGGGACGCCACAAAAAGAGGGTGGGCAGATGATGAAAATTCACCAAGGTGAACAGAAAAACTTCTGTCTGTCAAATATGACTGAAACCATTTAAGGGCTATGCCCTTAATACCGACACAGTGTTCAAGTCTAGATAAAAGAATAGAATGATTGACCGTATCAAAGGCCGCAGTAAAATCCAAAAGGACTAAAACAGCAGAGTTACCAGAATCCACAGTTAAAAGAAGATCATTAGAAACTCTTAAAAGAGCAGTTTCTATACTGTGACGGGGCTTAAAACCAGACTGAAAATTTTCATATATACAAAATTCATCAATAAATGACTGAAGTTGATTAAAAACAACTCTCTCCAAGACTTTCGATAAAAAGGGGAGTTTAGATATAGGTCTAAAATTTGACAAATTGGAAGGATCCAAGTTATTCTTTTTCAGTAGTGGTTGTACAATGGCATGTTTAAAAACAGATGGTACACACCCTGAGCTGAGAGATGTATTGACCAAAGATACAATGCTTTGCCCAACAGTGTCAAAGACATCTTTAACTAAACGTGCAGGAATACTGTCAAGGGGGCAGGTCGTAGGACGTAGCTGTTTAACTATGTCAAAAAGATAGGAGAATGTAACCGGCTCAAACTGCTGAAAGACAGCTGGGCAAAAAGAAAAACCGGGGGAGTTACTGATAACTGTAAAGGGTGGAAAACTGAGACCAGCAATTTTGTCCACAAAGTGTTTCAGAAAGTTTTCACATAACATTAAAGATGGCACAGTACAATCTGAATCACGTGGGTTAACGAGAGAATTAAATACATTAAAAAGAACCTGAGGCCGCTGGCTGTTACTGGCTACGAGGTCAGAAAAATATTTAGTTTTGGCCGCTTTAACTGCTCTCTGGTATTTACATAATGTGTTCTGCATAATTTCGAACGAGATTTTAAGTTTATCTCTTTTCCACTTTCTCTCAGCTACTCTGCAGGCATGTCTGAGAGAGCGGGTAGTGTCATTTAACCAGGGTTCTGAAAGAACTTTGGGACGTTTTTTCCTCAATGGAGCGAGCGAGTCTAAAATCGCAGTACAAGTAGAGTCAAATAAGGCCGTGAATTCTTCTACACTGAGATTACAGTCATCAAGATTGTACAACAGTGAATCTTTAAAAACATTAGAAAACTGTGAAGCAGTTAAAGGGTTAATTGCTCGCACACTGGGTTGCACGGAAGCACAGGGTGAAATCTCAAAATTGGGAACAACCAGAGTAAATAAAACAAGCCAAAAAAAGATTACATATCACTTATAAAATATTAAATGCAAAATTAATAGTTAAGATTGGTTTAGTTTGGAATTGGTAAATTTTACCAAAAAATATGATCAGAAAATCAGCTTGCCTCTTAATTCTGCACATTGTATATGCAAAAGGTAAGATTTGGTAGGTGTACATTAAGTCTAATCAATGAATAATGTAGGTAAACGTCAAGTGTAATAATAATAAAGGATTCTGAAATAAGAAAACTGTAAAAATCTTTGAAATGTATTTTAGGTTTGCCATGTTCTGTACAGGGCTGAGGGCCTGTAAGCTGCTCATTTGGGTTCCATCACAGCAAGTTACATGTGCCACACAATGAGCCATTCTGTGCCAAGACTGTAGCTAGACTACAAACCTTTTATTCTAAGTGTATGCTTCCTCGTGTCAGATGAGTTTCAGGCAGGCGACCTGCTGCTTTCCACAAGATACTTGCAGCTTTGTAAATAAGCAGGAATGAGAATATTTAGGTTAAGGCTAGGATATTAGGTAATTTGGGTGGGATGTAGAGGATGTGGGTGAAGACTAACTATATGAAATAAGTTGTTTTAAATCAGTTGTGTTAAACAAGAGACAGACTGTGATTTGTTTTTTAGAACATGGATAATTTAATATAAGTTGTATAAAATCATCTGTGATGTGTTTATCAGTGTTTGTTGTTTTCAGGAAGCAAGAGACACCTTCTACTAACCATCCTATAAAATGTCAACATTTAATTTCCATATGTAATAAACCAAGATGGAATTAACTTGCAAACTTGACATGACTTATTCCTTCAAATCAGAGATTAAAGATGAAAAAAAAAGATCAAATTAAGATAAATAAATAAAAACTATTTACAGCAGGTAACTTCTGGTGACTTTGTAAAGGTTCATAAAAAATAACTATCACAGCAGGTAACTTATCTTCTTTAGGTGGTGGGTGTAAATTGTAAAGTGCACCACAACACTCCGACTGCGTCACAATGTGTTCGCTACATCGTTGGTGCAATTGTTTTTTTTTTTTAATACAATTGTTACGCAGCCCCTAACTGAGCATATATCATACTTCTGTTCGTTCTGCGTTCTGTTATCTAGCCAGCCACTAGCTTAGGTACGTCACATCCGGTCCCTCAGCCGGAAGTAAGATGACAAAACGAGCGCAATGGCGGCACCGTTGTTGCCATGGAAAATAAGGTGGAAAGCGCTTGCGGTTGGGGCTTTCATATGAAGCGGGGTTTTCTTGCTTTCTCTTTATATTTGACTGAGCAAAGCAAACTGCTACATGTTTCTTTTCATTTGAACTTCTAACTTACTATTACTGTCATTTTATCTGCACTATATAGTGTTTTTGGCATCCATCATTTATTCATATTTACACACCAGATATCCAATAATCGCGGGCGTTTGACGCAGGGATAGAGAGACATCACATTATTAATTCTAACAGATACTATTGACAGGATGGGATGCTGTTTTGTGCTCACTCTGTTCGTTTCGCTCCTTCACGGTAAGACATTTAACGTTACATTTGTAACTTCAACGCGTTATTAGCGATGGAAAATTAAAATTTCACATCAATATTATCGTGTTTTTTTTATTTTTTTAATAAAGTTATATGACATAGGGCAGAGGTTCCTGACTGTATTTTTAAAAACACTTTTTGCCAATAAGGTTATATATAGCTAATGATGCATGTTTAAAATGATTGCATAATTATTTAATGTTTAAGAGGTTAAGATCTATTGATAAACATCATAGTCCTTGATAATATATGCATTGTGCTTGATAACACTGTATGTATGTATGTATATATATATATATATATATATATATATATATATATATATATATATATATATATATATGTGTGTGTGTGTGTGTATAATGATATGTGTACACATATATAGTGCTAATGATATTTTCTATCCCATAGCCTGAAACCTACCTCTGATTCTAACCTTTTTTATTTTTAGATATTAATTCAGCATAATAAATTAACAAAATGTGTTTTCAGGTGTTTTTGGTGGTGATGGAGTAAAAGTGTCGGAAATGGAGGGAGACAAAGTCACTCTGAACACTTATATAATCAAAAAAGAGCATGACAAGTTGCTGTGGTATTTTGAAGACACTCGTATCGCTCTGGTCAATGGACATCCCAACACGAGCTGTTTATATGATGGAGAAGACGGGAGATTCAGAGACAGACTGAAGGTGGACTATAAGACTGGATCTCTGATCATCACAAATATCACAACTGAACACACTGGACGTTATGAAGCAGAGATCATCAGAAGTGAGAGTTCAGGGAAAAGACAAAGTTTAAACAGAAACCGCAAGTGTGATAGCACAAAAATCACCAAAAAAATCACCATCAGTCAAGATGATACCATAAAAACTTTCAATGTGATCGTCACTGGTGAGTTACTCAATGTAAATTACCATTAAGTGTTTTTGATTGTTTGTTTGTTTACTTTTTGTTTTGAAGAAATTACATATTAGAACACACAACTTTTTTTTTCTATTATAATGCATATTATTGAAACCAGATTCGACCTCATAGGCATGCTTTAAACATAATGGCTCATCGACATAGAAAAAACTACATTTCTGATTAAATATCAGTGTTACGGCCCATAACCATCATTAGGCTCGTTAACCGAAATAAAAAATAAAACCGGGTGGGTCGCGGAGACTTTCTGGAATCTCCGATGACGTCACATTGTTCTCGCTTAGTAAGAATCCCCCCACAACGTCACCCACGGACTCGCTCACGGTAATAAATGTCACGCACAGGGCCAGATTAAGATCAAATTGGGCCTGATTCTGCACCGCAAAAACTCCAAAAAGGGCATATTTTTTTCTCTGCATTGGTGCATGTGCATTCGACACTCGCACATGCGCACTCAGACCGACTAAGAAGCGACGCAAGCTCTCCTTTTACTATTGACTAAGTTAGGCTAAAACGAAACTGAAACCAACATTGGGTATGTCATTCGACACAAAATCAAATGTTTCCGTATGCGCGATGTATTTCAATGCCAAACTATAAGGCTATTTATTATATAGTTCACTCATGTTCCAATATCTACGTAAACTAGCCTGAATGTTTTGTATAACATAACGGCGGTACGGCTATAACACTTAATGCAACATGTTTTAATATTTAAACTGAGCAGTGTGTGTGTGTGTGTGTGTTTCTGCATGTTTGACTGACTGTGTTTTATTATGATAAACGGCTGCAATCACTTGATTTTTTTAGGACTCCTTTTAGTCATAAAGATAATCTGAATAGTAAAAGGTTGGACCCACTTTATATTAAGTGGCCTTAACTACTATGTACTTACATTTTAATTAATAATTTAGTACAATGTACTTATTGTGTACATACATGTTTTTACATTGTACTTATATTTAAAAAAATAACTAGATGTAATTACATCTGTATTTAAATTTCTGTAATTACATTTATAATTACACTGTTGACCCATACTTTACACCTTCACCCACCCTTAAACTTACCTATACCTCCAACCCCCTCCCTTACCTTACCCCTATCCCACCTCAATAGCAGCAAAAGTGTTTTACAATACAATATGAACACAATAAGTACATTGTACTTATTTTCTTTATGTAAGTACATAGTAGTTAAGGCCACCTAATATAAAGTGGGACCAAAATTAGGATGCCGCTTTCTGCCGTCTGGGATCATTTCGCACATCACATATATGAACCGAAACTCAGCCTACTCGTTTTTCTTTCATTTTCTTAATTTATGATTTAAGTTAAAATATATTTCTGTTGTAGGCCTATTTATTTGTTATATTTATATAGGCCTATATTGGGGCTTTCTGTTTTTAATGGGTCACAGACACTTCTAATTTAATTCAATTTTAATATAAAATAATCTTGTTGGTTTATCGCTTAATAATCGGTCGGTAGAAAAAAAACAAAAAACAACAACAACAAGAACGTTAACACCGCATTAATAATACCTAGTGTCAGTAATGTCACAGTGCAGATAATATAGAATAATAAAAACTGCATAAAAAGTTACGCTGTTCATGCGTCCGAAAGTCCATGGTCCTGCCTTTATATTTTATTTTATTAATAATTTATTGATATGTCATTTCACTCACACACAGGCAAGAAAAGCCTATCACAACATTCATTGCACATCATATGCAATTAATTTTAATGTAGTAATATTATTGTTATATGTAGTAAATACATATATACTAATTAATAATACTGTCAAAAGTACTTATTTTTTCATCATCAATTCAATCTCAATGGGTTCCTTTATATTTATTTTTTTTATTCCAGCAGCTCTGTCTGATCAAGTCGAAAGCAACGACGAGCCCAGTATGGAGAAGAGGGAGTCTGACTTGGGTATACTTTCAACCTTACTTTATCTCTTAGTAGATTGCATATAATGTAGCACAGTACAGTATATTATAAATGCATTTGAATTTAATTTAAACAGAATTTTGCATTATAGGTGTTTATAAATTAAACATGTCAAACTCCATCCTAAACACTCGCTGCTTACAATAAAGATGTCCAAAATAATTATTTACACAATTTAAGACTACAGTCATGGGAAGCCAATACAATTCTCTCTCAGAACTTGTAATTTAATAAACCATGACTATTATGAGAAAGACAAACATAAACAGTTGAGATGCAACAGTTCAGTTGCATCATGAGATTACAAAGAGTGAAAAGCTATAAATTGACATTTCTGGAGGCAAACCTTTAAGACTATTCCTAAAACTTTCTTAAATTATTCCATTATGGAATAATCTCTATTTATAAACAGAGGAATAAGCCTTACGGATTGCCAAAGTGTCCTTAGAGAGAATATATGCAGTGAATATGGTATATAAACACACTGTAATGTTTTCTCTCACTAAGTTATACGTGTCTTTATCTGTTTCAGATTCAGGTCTGTCTTTAGCTGCTGTAGCAGGAATATGTGCTGCTCTTCTGCTGCTGACTGTTGTAGCTGCTACTGCTGTGATCTTCAGAAATGGTGAGTATTACATGAAGATCCTTAAGTGAGAGGGAAATGTGCTTGATGCAGAATTTTATTCCTGATAATGAACATTGTTGCATGTGTGATTTTTTTCTCTCTCTTTCAGGAATTAGGAAGAATGAAAACAATGGACTACAACGCAATGATGAGGTAAGACACTGTTGTGAAACATGACTTTACACCACATTAAGATCGGTTTGATTTTAGCTACACACACAAAATCATTTTAATGGCTAACAAGCCTTTTTAACAGAATCTAATGCACTGCTAGAACAGAAGTGCTGATTGTGTCTGATTGTAACTGCAGAAAGCACTGTTTCTCTAACTTTACCTTCTGTGATTTATTGTTTTCTTACAGAAGGAGAAAGACGATCCCAAAAGTGTCATTATAAAATGAGGAAAGCGGAAGCAATCTTCTCTTTAAAACATATACTTACCTAAAAAACATAAACCTTGTTCAAATCCAGCATCGAACTGGACCTTGTTTATAAAACATTTGTCAACAAACACACTTGTAAAACTCCTTTGCTATCGCGTAAAATTAGACATCTCTGAGATTTTTCTGTTTTGAACATGGCTCCTGATGACTAATTTATTGCGTGTTTCGGTGCCCACGAGCATATGTCCCTTGCTAACAAGAAGCTATGCTTCTAACCACAGGTGGAGAGTTGTTTTTCCTACCACATCAGATTGTGATGCTATGTTTCAGGATGTTTGTTTGAACTAATGTTTCGGGGAAAACGGGGCATTTCCTGAACATTCCTGTAAAACGACGTAACTCGCTGATTAACCACCATAGTGCAATGCATTGTTGTTGAAACAAACTCAGTTAGCTGGATTTGATTATTGAGGATTTGGCATGACTTTGGATTGTTTGGTTCTTCGAAGCTCGTCCCAGTGTTGATCGCATCTTTTTAACCAGAACTGATACTTAAAATCTGTCCGTTACTGCAGCTACTTTATTACTAGAGTATCCTACTGATCCAGGGACAATCATTTTAAATAATAATGATTTTATTAAATTAATTTAAAGACAGTATAATATTGTTAAGTAGTCTTTAATACTATAGACACAGAACGTTTTACTATTCGACATAAAATAAGTACTTCATGATTGTATTAGAAGTCTTGCACACAGATAATATAGAGTTGTGCATTAATTTGAGTGATGACAGATATTATCGGATATATTAATGCAGATAACATGATCTTGACTCTTAAGAAACTCTCACATGGCAAACCTGTTTCAAAGATCAAAATTAATTTGAAATATGAATAGCTTATTACTACTTTGAAATAAAAACGTAACGCCTGTACAAATATTAGAAGTCATAAATATAAATTATCGAGTAGCCATGAAATGAAATGCGTGCAGCTACAATTATGTAATATAGCCTACCTCATGTAAACTGTGTTACACTCACTGTACACTGATCTAGAGTATATATTTACATTCAATCAATTAGCAAATGGTTTTATTCAAGTCGTGATGATGAACATCGCAAGCACTTTATTACATTAGTTATTAAAATAAGCTGAATAAGGACAGATCTTTGATCCACCGCAGTTCAACGGCGAGGGTTAAGGTTCTGGAAAGTGACTTTGACGGTTGTTGATTCTTTGTGCAATATAAAATACGTTACCAAATAATTGTAAGACACAGCTATTTTAAGTTTACGCACAGGACAATTGAACTTTATAAACTAGTCAAAAATGAGGAAATTGTCTTTGTCAAAATGTTTTATATTGACATTATGTGTAACACATTGTGTAAACTTTTACTGTCATTGCTCAGAACTGAGGTTGAATTGATCTTTCAAGCTTCATCCATAAACTGTGTAATGTTTTTATAATATTATTCTGTATTCTGGAAGTCCAATTTATTTTCTCTATTGAAAAACTGGTGAATGATTCTGTATAAACTACAGACATGTAAGCAAGTATACTTACTTAAAAAAAAATGACATGAAGAAAGTTGTAGTTTATGTAATCTAGTTTACTCATTAATGGTAAAGATTCTGTGCTTATGTTGCTGAGGTGTTTTTCCTGTCCCCACAGGAGCATAGTCGGTTTTGTTTTGCTTTCTCTTCCCTCTCCTCATGTTATGCTGTATTTATTCAATGCCCTGTCTTCCTGTCCTGTCCACCCCCTTGTCATATTGTATGTATGGACAGGTTGATGGCTAATTTCACGGTACCTGTGACCAGTGACAATAAAGGCTACTACTACTACTAATGTATTCTGACCACATTACTTTTGAAATAACTTGTTCAAAATCTCAGGGGATCTCAGGGGGTTTGTCTGATGAAACAGTTTGGGAATCCCTGCATCACATGAAAACAACGATGACACATGAAGGGGTTTCAGGTTTGAGATCATTTTGACTGGATTTTGTCCAGATCAGTAATTAGAGGAAGTCATTAGATGCCAATATAATCCTTTAAAAATGTAACTTCAGTCATGAGGATGTACATAATTACAAGTACAGCTTTTTGGAATTTGATGTAATCCAAGTTACTTGAAAAACTACAAGAATCATCAATCGGAGAAACATGACAAGTTTTGCATTATTTTATTTTATTTTTTTCCTTCAAATCAAAGTTTGTTGTAACTCATCTGTGCTTTAGATTCAGAAGACATTTTTGTGAAATCTTTATGGAGAAAATGAATGTGACACTTAGGTTCTCCTCACATTTATTTAATGTTTTTAAAAAAAAAAGATAAATGGTGACATAATGAAAAGGCTCTTGTCCTCTTCAGATTTCCCGTGGCATGTTATCACTGCTGATTTTATTATTAAATTGTATATTGGTGTCATTTTATTTATTTAAATGTTAAATAAAAGTCATTATAATTCACGTTGCTATAAGTAATTAATTTTACTTTTAGTAATTTCAGTGTAAATTGTCTTAAATCATTTGCAAATTAATATTTGTAATATTTTTGTGAACCACTACACAAAGAATATTTCTTAATATTCACTACAGAGTGTTAATGTAACACTGACACATGTCTGCATTATTGAAGTGATTTATTAATTTCTGAACATCTGCTGTTAACAAGAAGAAAAGAGAAAGAAGAACAAAAGTATGGGAAGAGGAGAGTAAAAACACAACCTTATTTACTTTCAAACATTTACACTTGAAATAAACGACTTAACTTTTTTATCAATAATGCTGACAAACAATATACAACTTGTTTGTCAGCATTGCAATGCATGCTGGGTCCACCAATCAAACTCATCCAGTACTCTCAGTTATTTAATTATTTGTGTCTTTAATAGCTTGTGTTGTGATGTTTAGAGTTATCTGTTTATCTGAATGTCTTGATTGTCAAAGTTGTTGAGATGAATACACTGATTCTTGATGTCTCTCTCTCTCTCTCTCTCTCTCTGTGTGTGTGTGTGTGTGTGTTTTAAAGTAGTTCTTTAGATATCTGAACACTGCTGGATCCCAAGCTGTACAATCAAAGAACTGCTAGAATCAATCATGTAACATTAACACATTATCCAAATACAGTAAATAAAATATACTAAACATCATGAGGGGAAATTGCTCTAAAGTTATAGTATTTTCTCCTCACTAATCATCATAACCATCAGCTGGGACAGACAAAATAAGTAAGCACTTGGTCTTACTCAACATATATGCTTTTATATTCATAGAAGATATCCATAAAAAAAAGAAAAAAAGCAATGTAAAAAATAAAGAAACTGTAACTGTATATATATATATATATATATATATATATATATATATATATATATATATATATATATATATATACACACACACACACACACACACACACACACACACACACACACACACAGAAGCCAAATTACAGTAGATCTTTCTGTCTTCAGTATGTAATATTCCGTTTTTTTGATAAAAATAACAAATATTTGTATTACTTTTGTATTTGTGGGGTTGCTGCAATATAATGTAAAGGAATAAAATAAAATAATAAAAAATTAAGAGTGAAATGAAAACAAAGACATTGGATGGCAATGGTGATTAAAACACCAATATATGTCACCTTAAATCTGTTCTATTTTCTTTTTATCCTCTAGCAGATCTGACATCATTGAACAGAAGAACAGCAGCAGCTGCAGAAGCCACGCCCATCAGAGCAGTGACGACCAATTGTAGAAACAATCGAATCCTTAAAATCAAATAAATCTGTTGATGCAGATGGTCTCACATCAGAATTATAAGGAGTACAAACATAGCTCCCTTCTTATTAAGTGTTTATAAATTAATCTTTTCATTCCATCAGGAATCAGTAGCTTTTTAACGCTCAGGGTCTCTTCGTTTAAGAGTCACACTTGGCTCCTTCACGGTCAAAAGCACCTGAAGCCCTTTTTATTTTCCTTCAGGAAAATGAATATAATGCATTTTTCTTCAATAATATTTTCTAATTATTATTTAGAATTCTAAGGGGATTTTATGTTACTATGCAATCTTTATACAATTTTAATAAGCATTTTTTTCATTAGAATTAATATATATGTTATTTAATTATTTATCTATTAATTTTCAATAAATGTAATAGTTCACATTAAAGCAATGAAAGCATTTAAAATCCATTTTTTGAAGTGAGAATTGTGCCATCTGGTGACAGTTTGGGAAGTCGTGGCCTAATGGTTAGAGGGTTGGACTCCCAATCGAAGGGTTGTGAGTTCTAGTCTCGGGCCGGACGGAATTGTGGGTGGGGGTAGTGCATGAACAGCTCTCTCTCCACCTTCAATACCACGACTTAGGTGCCCTTGAGCAAGCCATCGAACCCCCAACTGCTCCCCGGGCGCCGCAGCATAAATGGCTGCCCACTGCTCCGGGTGTGTGCTCACAGTGTGTGTGTGTGTTCACTGCTCTGTGTGTGTGCATTTCGGATGGGTTAAATGCAGAGCACAAATTCTGAGTATGGGTCACCATACTTGGCTGAATGTCACTTCACTCACTTAATTAAAAAATACATAATTTCTTAATTTTATTAGGTTTAGCATGCATGCATATATATATATAGACAAGGCGCTGTTCAAATATCAATACAGCAATATATTGTGATGCATTCCTTGCTGATTCACGTATAGATATGGATGGTTATGTATTGATACAGCAGCAAATGTTTTGATGCAGTTTTGAAAAAGAAACAATAGAGAAGACAATTTTACGTTTAAAATAATAAAAGCTCTTACTTCTCTGTTCTACAGAATAATTAAGAACAGTGGTTATAGTAAAAACTATAGAAAATACTCGTTCTTCTACATTTTCCTCTTTCTCACCAGCCTCTGTCTCCTGGCTTGCTGTTCCCTGCTCTCTTTCTGTCACTTGTGCCTCTACGTTTCCCTCTTTTTCTTCCTCTATCTCCATCTCCTCATCTGATCTATTACTTTCCACTCTCTGTCCATCTAGGAACAAGGCTCAATTTACGATTTCAGCATTAATCTATTATTTTAACCATCACTACTCTTGCATCTAATCAATAAGTCCACCTTAAATATTGATACAAAACATTAAACATCTGACACACTGGAATATAGTGATTATTATTATTATTACTGTTGTAGTTGTTTTTGTCTAAAATTGAACACCTTTGCAATGTAAACAAATGACAGGCTACAAGTGTTATTCATCTCCTTCACACTGCACTTTGGTGTCAGGTATATTATGCATGTTTTATTGACATTGATATTTTTACATTTATTTCCAGAGAGATACTATTGAGTTTACAGGCTAAAGTCTGAGAAAATCTGAATAAGCCTTACCAGTGTTGTGATAATTATTTTTAAGGGACTCTACGTGTTGAAAAATAAATAAGTACTGTAATATAAAAAAAGTTTAGTCAAATAACTTAAAAAAGACCAGACCCTTTGATGCCTGTTAAACCTTTCTCCCTCATACAGGCGACACACACAGCAATATAAACAACATATCTGCATGTTCTCACATCACATTGTTCTTGTAAAATAATAATAATAAATAAACACCAAAATCACTTCGCTGAGAATGAAACACCACTTACCAGCTGCCGGGGTGTTGAAAATATCCTTTAGCAATTAAAAAAATGCGCGTGAGGAATCGTCCAGTCGTCGTAAGGTGAAAGGTCATCATGTGGGTCATTTTATTTACAGCTAAATTATTATTAATAAATTGTACTAATATTATGATTGGGCGTGGGCAGGCATTCACAAAAGGGAATGTTATTACAAAAAAAAAAAAAAATTCGAGGAAATGTTGCTTTGACAAAAGGGCACTTAAGGGGCAAAGGAGCAGGTGCTCAAGTGAACCGGTTCTTTCCGACAGTTCGATCAAATAAACCAGTTGGAAAAAAGAAAAAAAACGGTTCACCAGTTCTTTTGCGCTCAATGTAATGTCATTGGTGATGACTGCCCTTCATTCAAGCCTTCGGTTCACTCGCGCTTATAACATTAGCACAGAATCAGTTCAGAATCAATCACCAAAAGAATCAGTTCGGTTCAGACGAGCTGTGTGTCAGTCTGCTTCACGCTGAATCACACATGCACAGTATCATCAGCTCCTCGCTTCTCGAATCGGACGCGTCCGACAGAAACGGTTCTCGGTTCAGTGTACGAATAAATGTCGAAATAATTATTATTTATTATTGTTCTGTAGTTTGAAGAGAAACATTTTTTTTTTTTTTATCTTTACCTAAATCCCTATCTGTAAACCTAGACTGTGTTAGCCAATCATGGCAGTGGGCGTAAATCCAGCTATTGGCCTACTGTACCTCTATTTTATTATTATTATTATTATTATTATTAATGTAAAACTCTTGAAAACATTATAAGTGGACCTCACAGAACAATAAAAAAAAATACAGAGGCAGTTCATGACCCCATTTAAAGGTTGCCGTGTGCCGTGTTGACTTTGTTCCTCTGTGGAAAGTACACGTCCTTGATGTGGATCACTTGATGTGGATCACTTGATGTTGATCACGTTATACAACCAGTTTGCTTTCTTTTTCACTTTATGCGCTATGCGTGTATTTAATTTAACCTGAGAAATAACGATTATTGCCATTTTATTTATAGAAATAGATCGTGTTTTTATTATCCGAAATTTATTTATACAATGATAATAAATTCTTGCGAGTGTTTTGTGTGTCAAGAAGAAAGACCGACACTAGCGCAACGAAGCAACATTGAATGAAGACGCATTAGTTGAAATAATGGAATACTGTCTTGTGCCCACTGTGTTTGTTTTGGTCGTTGGTGGTAAGACATTTAATTTTCTATTTTCAACTCTTTACGTTTTTAGCTTCCTTTTCCATCAACTCGTAATATCTTCTATTGTGTATCTTGTAGTCGCGATTTTAAATAATATTTAAATATAATGTCACGATTATCCTTGTTCTATATTTTCGGACATTTATGTTATAACTCTTCCTGAAAATGTCGTAGCTATTGGTGCAGTAACAGTGATGTCCCTGACATGGCTTCTCGTAAACTAGGCTATGTCTACATTAATCCGGATGCATTTGAAAACGGCGTTTTCGTTTTAAAACGCTCTCCGTCCACAATAGAGTCTTCAAGGATTTAGCAAACTTTGTCACATTCACACTGAAACATCAGAAAACGTTAATTCGCCGTTCTTCTGACAGGATTATTTTATTTATGAGAACCCACCATTACGCTTGTCCAGGTCGCACACACGCACGATTGTGTGTCTGTCAGCTGATCGTGTTTTGCCGCAAATAGCGATTGCGAGTACATTTGCTTTCTCCTTTGCAGGACTGTGATATGAAGGGTGTACAAAGTAACACATATGTAGCAATAGTACGAAAGTGCATAGCCCATAACCTGCACAATATCAGTATAAACACGGATATCACCGGGCGGAGACAAGGACTTTGATGAGATCACCCAGCACCAGTGCAGGCTGCAGATGTAGGCGGGGCTACACGTGTCGTCACGCCCCATACCTACTCTGATTGGTTCGATCGTGTTTCATGGACAAACATGATAGGAAATGTGTGCGTAGTTTGTAAAGGATCGATTTGGTTGTTTAAAAGCTAAAAACTCTGTGCAGTTTTACAAAGCCTTCATTATAATGCACAGAAAAAAAAGAAAAAAGAAAAAAAAAACATTAGCCTGTATCTCGCTGTGTCCCTGATATTGTTTTGTTAAATTAAGCTTCTTTAGGCTAACAGACGAAAAACCCACTACAATGAATTGGGTTGTTATCCACAGTGGGAGGATCAGGTCTTCAGATAGAAGAATTAATTATTAATTAAATCATTTTTGAAAAAAATGCAATTTCATATCATCAGAGTATGAGAAAGGAGGTAAACAAAATGATGTATCAGTATTGTTTTAATATATATAGCATGACAAGACAATTATTATTATTATCTGTCATGCAGTTGATAAATGACACCAATATGCCAGCCTACTGTGTCTGCTGTGTGCCATTTAATTTTTATTAAACTTTAATTTTCTTTACTACATTGCAAAGTATAGACTTGTCCTTCCCTTTATTTCAGGAAAATATGCTGCTCCTCATTATTTTTAAGGGAAGAAATAGAGAAACTTTTATTTCTACCGCCCAGTGATGATTCTGAAAGCAATGTAATATGTTGCTAGTAACAAACGCAATTTCATGATCATCATGCTTTTATTTTAGTTGTCTCACAGCCATTGCAGTCAAATATTGAGATGAACTTTATAAAGTATCATCTATTTATATTAAATTTATATATTAAATTGGTATCTTCTCTGATTCCCATTTTGTGACTAGTATTGAGCCGATTAGTGTGGACATAAGTTGATCTATAGAGACCATTGGTGGCAATGGTTCAGCGATCAAATTAGGCTTACGAAGTTTTTGGGCAATGCAGTCCAAGGCTAATTTTTTTTTTTTTGTGATAGCATACAATAATAACAATAATAAAAATAGCTGCATGTGTTAATTTTAAAGATGTTTATGGTGTGTTTCTGTTACTTACACGCAACACTTTTATTTCCAGGTGTGTTTGGAGAAGTGGTGAAAGTGTCCGTAAAAGAGGGAGACACTGTCACTCTAAACACTGATATTATCAAAAAAGAGCATGACAAGTTGCTGTGGTATTTTTGAAGACACTCGCATCGCTCTGATCAATGGACATCCCAACACGAGCTGTTTATATGATGGAGAAGACGGGAGATTCAGAGACAGACTGAAGGTGGACTATGAGTCTGGATCTCTGATCATCACAAACATCACAACTCAACACGCTGGACGTTATGAAGCAGAGATCATCAGAAGTGAGAGTTCGGGGAAAAGACAAAGTTTAAACAGAAACCGCAAGTGTGATAGCACAAAAATCACCAAAAAAAACAGCATCAGTCAAGATGATAACATAAAAACTTTCAATGTGATCATCACTGGTGAGTTTTTTTTCACTGGTGAGAAAGTGTTTTTCTTCATCTTCTTCTTCTTCTTTTGAAGACTCTACTGAACTGATGAGCTGAATTTTTCAACATTTATTCAACGTCAATGTGTTGTTTTATATTTATTTTTATACTTTTTTTTATTCCAGCTGCTCTATCTGCTCAAGTCAAAATTGACGAAGAGCCCCGCATGGAGAAGAGGGAGTCTGACTTGGGTATATTTTCACCCTTCCTTTTTTATCTCTAGAAGACCGATAACATGCTCCCTCTAAACCTGTAATTCAACACACCATGTGTACTGTACATGGAGCTGGAAAGACAAACACTGCAGCTGAATAAACACATTTAAAGTACATGATGACATTTGACACGTGACTATTGTATCATGAAGTCATGAGACAGTGAAAAGGCGTCTCATGACTTTTCCCAAACCTTTCATAAACTACTGAAATATGGAATAATTTCTATTTTTTACAGAAGCATAAACCTTTTGGAGATGCAATAGTGTCCATCGAGAGAATATATGCAGTGAATATGGAATATAAACACACTGTAATGTTTTCTCTCACTTAAGTCTGTGTGTCTTTATCTGTTTCAGGTTCAGGTCTGTCTTCAGCTGCTGTAGCAGGAATTGTTGTTGGTGTTATTGTTGTTCTGCTGCTGACTGTTGTAGCTGCTGCTGTGATTCACTATCGCCGCAGGAGCTCCAGAAATAGTGAGTATCACATGAAGAAACTATAGTGAGAGAGAAACATCATGTGCTTTATGGCTCTCTGGAATACTTGACTCTGATTGGTCACACATTCCGGATATTCCCTGGTAATGACTTTCATCATTTGATTGTTTGTGTTTTTTTTTTTTTTCACAGCAGCCAACGAGAAAAACTCCAATAAAGGATTACTGCAAAACAATGAGGTAAGACACGATACTGTAAACTGACTTTTCATCTGTCTTTGATTTTTACATGCACTGACAAAATCATTTTAAATTTCAAATAAAACTTTTTAACCGAATCTAATTCACTGATAGATGATGGAGGCGCTGAGTTTTTGTCGTTTCTCTAACTTTATCTTCTGTGATTCATTGTTTTCTTACAGGAGGTCCTAAAAGTGTGATTATGAAACAAGAAAAAACTGCTTACCTGTAAAACATACTGCACTACTGTACCTTGATCAAACACTGATTGTAACACTGGACACACTAATTTTAAGGCAATAAGTGCACCTTTTTAGCTTTAAAAGGTAGCATCATAGGTTTGATTTGGTGTGGTTTTATCATTCATTTGTAATCATATGAGTCTGCAATCCTATGTAGTTGTTTTTTTCATTGTATAACAAGATATATTATTATATTTTCCATTGCTAAAATTGACTGTTGTGAATGTATTCTGGATGAAATAACTGTGAAGTCTGGGCACAGCTGAACAGAGCAGTTTAAGGTTCTGGAAGTGTCTATGAAACTTATTGTTTCTTTGTGCAATAAATAAAGATTTGGATGAAACATATATTTTAGGTTTACTTTATGCACTGGACAATTTTAGGATTATATACCAGTCAACAATTAGCAAGTGTATGTATAGGTGACTATAATCAGATGGTTATGCCAAAACATTATTTAAAACAAATGTAAACTTTTACTATCACTGTACTGAAACTGCTGCTTTCATTATATCACAGAGGATAAATTATCCTTCTAGCTTTGTCCAATAATTGTAATGTATGTATAATATTACTAAGCATTCTGGAATTCCCATTAATTTCCTCTGTTGAGAAACACTAATCTCTGTTATTCTGTGATTCTGTATAAACCACTGACATGTAAGCAGTGCAACAACTCACCTGTATTACAAATCACAATAAAATTGGCGTTTGTAATTGAATCTAGATTACTCATTTTAAGTAATGTATCCTGGCTACTTCTAGATTAACTTTGAAATGACTCTTAAAAATATTGTAAGCAAATATTTTTAGCTCAAAAGGGTTTGTCTGGCAAAAAAAAATTAAATAAATAAAAATAAAAACTTTGGCAATCCTTGCATGACATGAAAACACAACAGTTCACATTTAAAGTTTTTCAGGTTTAAGAAAATGTTGTTTAGACATTTGTTCAGATGAATGATTAGTTAAAGTCATTGGATCCCATAGTGTGAATTAGGGCTGGCCGATATGGAGCAAAAAATATATCTCGATATATGACATATATCTCAATATTTTTACAAGAAAAATAATCCCCCAAAAACTACTACTAAAAAAAAAAGCAAAATATTACGTTTAGGGCCCTATGAAATGTTTTATTTTTTCTTCGCCATGTGTTTTATTGTTACCTAATTCTATGTTTTATCATGTGTAATTGTGTAAAACAACTTAATTTGTAAAAAAAGAGAGAAAAAAAAAAATTCTTAAAATAGCCTCATGAAATGTTTTCCCCCTCTGAAATCCTGTGTATTTACATTTTTCTGGTTATCAAATTAAGGCATAAAACATTCATTTAATTTATCTTTTAATTATATAAAATTAAGCAAACTTTATTTTTTGATAAGCAATGGTGAATTACTATTAAAAATAAAACATGGACAAAATGTTGTGTGATTATTCCTTAAAAAATCATGTTAGTTTCATTTTAATAGTAGTAGTAGGCTATGTACAGTCTTGTTCAAAATAATAGCAGTACAATGTGACTAACCAGAATAATCAAGGTTTTTCGTATATTTTTTTATTGCTACGTGGCAAACAAGTTACCAGTAGGTTCAGTAGATTCTCAGAAAACAAATGAGACCCAGCATTCATGATATGCACGCTCTTAAGGCTGTGCAATTGGGCAATTAGTTGAATTATTTGAAAGGGGTGTGTTCAAAAAAATAGCAGTGTGGCATTCAATCACTGAGGTCATCAATTTTGTGAAGAAACAGGTGTGAATCAGGTGGCCCCTATTTAAGGATGAAGCCAACACTTGTTGAACATGCATTTGAAAGCTGAGGAAAATGGGTCGTTCAAGACATTGTTCAGAAGAACAGCGTACTTTGATTAAAAAGTTGATTAGAGAGGGGAAAACCTATAAAGAGGTGCAAAAAATGATAGGCTGTTCAGCTAAAATGATCTCCAATGCCTTAAAATGGAGAGCAAAACCAGAGAGACGTGGAAGAAAACGGAAGACAACCATCAAAATGGATAGAGGAATAACCAGAATGGCAAAGGCTCAGCCAATGATCACCTCCAGGAGGATCAAAGACAGTCTGGAGTTACCTGTAAGTACTGTGACAGTTAGAAGACGTCTGTGTGAAGCTAATCTATTTTCAAGAATCCCCCGCAAAGTCCCTCTGTTAAAAAAAAGGCATGTGCAGAAGAGGTTACAATTTGCCAAAGAACACATCAACTGGCCTAAAGAGAAATGGAGGAACATTTTGTGGACTGATGAGAGTAAAATTGTTCTTTTTGGGTCCAAGGGCCACAGGCAGTTTGTGAGACGACCCCCAAACTCTGAATTCAAGCCACAGTACACAGTGAAGACAGTGAAGCATGGAGGTGCAAGCATCATGATATGGGCATGTTTCTCCTACTATGGTGTTGGGCCTATTTATCGCATACCAGGGATCATGGATCAGTTTGCATATGTTAAAATACTTGAAGAGGTCATGTTGCCCTATGCTGAAGAGGACATGCCCTTGAAATGGTTGTTTCAACAAGACAATGACCCAAAACACACTAGTAAACGGGCAAAGTCTTGGTTCCAAACCAACAAAATTAATGTTATGGAGTGGCCAGCCCAATCTCCAGCCCTTAATCCAATTGAGAACTTGTGGGGTGATATCAAAAATGCTGTTTCTGAAGCAAAACCAAGAAATGTGAATGAATTGTGGAATGTTGTTAAAGAATCATGGAGTGGAATAACAGCTGAGAGGTGCCACAAGTTGGTTGACTCCATGCCACACAGATGTCAAGCAGTTTTAAAAAACTGTGGTCATACAACTAAATATTAGTTTAGTGATTCACAGGATTGCTAAATCCCAGAAAAAAAATGTTTGTACAAAATAGTTTTGAGTTTGTACAGTCAAAGGTAGACACTGCTATTTTTTTGAACACACCCCTTTCAACTAATTGCCCAATTGCACAGCCTTAAGAGCGTGCATATCATGAATGCTGGGTCTTGTTTGTTTTCTGACAATCTACTGAACCTACTGGTAACTTGTTTGCCACGTAGCAATAAAAAATATACTAAAAACCTTGATTATTCTGGTTAGTCACATTGTACTGCTATTATTTTGAACAAGACTGTACATTCTGCTGAATAATAGTAATAGATTTCTGGCAAATACTTGTCTTTAAACTAAACCAGACATTTATTTTGACGGGTTACCGTACCTTTACAGTTCTGAGTTTGTGATACTACAGTCTATGATGTGATATGACGCTAGTTTTACTGAAATCAAATGGTCTGATGCTCATGAAGTGACTCTCAGTGCAGTTCTGGAGATGTTCATCATGTGTTCACGTCTTTATTTAGTGAGAGGAAAGATGCTGAAATCACTGCGAGAGTCACACGCGCTTCCGTCTGTTTAAAGGGAGGGTGAAATGCTCATTTTCACTCAATCTCCTGTTAATCTTGAGTACCTATAGAGTAGTACTGCATCCTTCATATCTCCAAAAAGTCTTTAGTTTTATTATATTTATAAGAGAAAAATAGTCTGTGCCGATTTTTTTCGGAAAAACACGAGCGCCTAGAGGCGTGACGTGTAGACGGAGCTAAAGAATCACGAGCGCCAGTAGGCTTTTGCGTTGAGAGCGTTTGGAAGTTGTGACATTACCGTGAAAAAAAAAAAAAAACATCATCCAAAACAAACCATGGCTTACAGTCAGATTCAGACGTTTATTTATGATCCAGAATCAGATCCCGAGGCTGAAACTGAACGAGAGCAGCAGCAGCAACGACTACAACAGGACGTCTCTATAGCCCCTTTCACACTGCATGTCGGACCCGCAATATTTCCGGAACATTGCCGGGTCGCCTTCTGTGTGAAAGCAACCACGTCCCGGAATTGATTACCGAATTGAACCGGGGTCGGGGACCTAGTAACATTGCGGGGTTCGACCCGGGACGGGTGCTGTGTGAACAAAAGCCAGGTCTAATTCCGTGTCGAAGTGATGACGCGAATTATCACGCGACTCTTTTACCGGCTGTTTTAAAGGAAGGTCATCACTGGCAGTGTTGAAGTGCCAAATCTAGCGACCAGGGAACAATTGCAGGAACACTTTAGCCCTGTATTTGCCGGAATGGCAGTGTGAAAGGGGCTTATGTGGTATGTATTGAAACTGTATATATTTGCTTATGTAACCCCTCTCTCCTGGGTCCTTTCTGACGCTCCTCGCACTCACTCCGAGCGGGGCGCAAACCCAGGTCTCCAGCATGGGAGGCGGACGCACTAACAATGAGGCTAAATGGCTACAGCCACTAGCGTCTGTTGCTAGTGCATCTCTTGAAATCGGGGAGTGAGGTTTACCTGCACGGCACTACTCTCTGGCCTCTGTTACACTTAGCGTTACACTTGGCCTCAGTTCCACTTTATGTTGTCTTTTTTTTTTCTTTAAAGGTGTAGAAGGTTTACTTGATGTGCTTACGCGCCGATAGCTAAGTTAACAACACAGAGATATTTTAAGCAGTTTTACTCACCGCCTGCGGTTCCAACACACGATCGTGACCCTTTTTCGTTGGGATTGCATCATCCTTAAGAAATAAACGATACGCAAATCCGGCATCAAACTGGGCCTTGTTTGTAAAACAAAACATCTTCGAAATGCAGGGAACAAACAAAAACACTTGCACAACTCCGTCGATGCTTTTTAAAAATAAACTTTGTCCACTGGTGCCTTAATGTTTTTTTTTTTTTTTTTGGTAATCTGTGCAGGGTTGTCTTGCCCTCTTAACCAAAAACACACTTCTTTTGTGACATTTCGCTCTCGCTCTGATCAGTGAATGTCTCGTCTCTGCTCTGCTATACGTGAGTGCGCGCTCTTCCGGGAGAAGTGCCCTCAGGACCCATATAAGGAAATTCCGCTCCATCTAACAGCACACAGAGCCATACTCGGAAAAAAATTTTCCGAAACTTGTGACAAACCGGAAGGAGTATTTTTGGAACAGAAATACTCCTTCAAACGTACAACTTAATTTTTGAAACTTTGTCCATGTTTAGCATGGGAATCCAACTCTTTAACAGTGTAAAAAACTCAGTATAAAAAACTCAATATTTAAATAGACGTTTTCGGCTTAATATTTACAGATATTAGTTCATATTGCGATTTGACGTGAGTGCAATGATCTACTTTTGATTAATTCATTTAAAGGATTTGCAGCGTGTTTCGTTATATGCATGTGTTTGTGAGCATTTGTAGCACGTTTCGTTATATGCATGTGGCGCGATGATTTGCAGCGCGTCATTATATGCACGTGTTGTGATGATTTGCAGTGTGTTTCGTTACATGCATGTGTTGGGCTGATTTGCAGCGTGTTTCGTTATATGCATGTGTTGTGAGGATTTGCAGATATGCATGTGTTGTGGTGATTTGCAGCGTATTCGTTATATTCATGTGTTGTGATGATTTGCAGCACATTTCGTTATATGCATGTGTTGTGATGATTTGCAGCGCATTTCGTTATATGCATGTGTTGTGATGATTCGCGACACTTGTGTTGTCAAACTAATGAAAATATTTTCTTCATTTGCTGGTGTTTTTTCAGTTTGCATATGTTTTCATAAGTTCCAGCGGGTTGAGCTATCTATTTTTTTCCACACTAATCATAACCATCAGCTGGTACAGACAAAATAAGTAAAATAAGTAAAATCAATGACAGATGGATCACTTTTATTCATTTATTTTAAAATATTCACAAACTTGCATATCATGTCATGAACAATCTTATATTCCGATTCATAAATATGTGTAAATGAGTGCGTTTTGTCGTTTAAAAAGCTTTCTAAAGGATCTTGATCGTGATCTGTAATGTGAGATGGGCGCCTGTCAGTCGGATTTACAGCTCGTGAATTCACCAATTTCTCCCGAAATACAAGTAATAAGAGGCGGATGAACTGGGTGAAGAATAGAGTGAACTTAATGGTTACTTACTCTATGTGTATCTAATATGAATAAAAAACATCTGCAAATTAAATTTGAATGGATTGTTATTGTTGCTTCCATAGACATATGCTTGTATTTTTCAAAATCTAAATGTATTGTTTTACTAGGATTTAACTGTCACCGTCCCACCAGTGGGATGTTTGGCACTCTTTTTTGTTGTTGTCCTTTTTCTCTATAAAATCTTTTAGTAATCATCATAAGTTAATGACATCATAAATTATATATCATTTGAAAGCTTAGAAGCCAAAGATTCATCCTATGAAAACCTGATGATTTTAAAATCAGACGTTGCGTTACCATTGAATTCGTACTTTAAAATCTTATGGTGGTCTCGTCCTCCTTAGTGGGCAGTGTCAAGTGTCATATTACAAGATGCATTATGGCCTTTTAGAATCAAAACTTTTTTATAATCTTGGCAACAAACATATCATTGGAAAGATCTGAGCCTCATGATTCCATATTTGGTAAAAATATGGAAATTCTGTGAAATTCTCCGTGAAAATTCACAGAGAAATCTAGAGAAAAATTAATGAAGCAAAATTCAAAGTAGTTTTGATGGCTCCCAGTGGCTGTTTGTGGTATGACGCCCTAAATAAAATCTCACAGGAACCTCCATTTTTTTCATATCAACTTCAAATTTGGAACATAACTTATTTAGACACAAGGCTTTAATTTGATATCAATTTTAGAGTAAAACCTTTTATGTAAAATATTTAAAATAAATATTTATAATAATAGATTTTAACAAAGCTTATTTTGCCAACATTAACAACTGGATCACATATATTTTCATCTGATTATAACTCCCATATATGTCACAATATCTTGAATCTGTTCTGTTTTCTTTTATCCTCTAGCAGATCTGACATCATTGATCAGAAGAACAGCAGCAGCTGCAGCAGCCACGCCCATCAGAGCAGTGACGACCAATCGCATCACAGCTTCAACTGTATCACAACAACTGAGGTGTGCTTCTGAAAATAAGAAATAAAATGAAATGGGGTTTACATTTCTGGCTGGCTCATGTAGCAAGTACCTCATCTACTGTCTGCATCCTTAAAAATCATTTTAAAGAGAAGATTTAAAAATGTATGCTCTGACTGCAAAGGGAAGTAAAGGGAAAAAAATATTATTTGCAATTATTGGCGAAAAGGGTGAATAAGGAAATTTTGTTGTAATTGGGAGTTAGCAAAAAATGTAAAATCCATATATTTATACAAACATTTAGCAGTAAATTCTTGAAAAAAAAAAAAAAAAATGACAGTTCATTCATTTAAATGAGTGTAAATTTGATGCTAAAGAGGGTGAACTTGTCCCTTATCAAAATATATTAGATGGGTTTTCAAACAAAAAAGCTGAAGGATCAATTCTTAAAGTTGGATGGAAGTAGGTTGGAAAAGCAATAAATAAATAAATACAATAAAATAAATAAATTCTGATTGGAAAGCTTATGATTTGAAAACCAGAAAATCATTGCTATTTTTTGTGAAATTGTATAATGATTTATTCACTTCAAATATATGCACTTAAATCTAACCAACATGCATTGGGTTTTTTTTACGTTCTTTTTTTTCATTGTTATCTTCCATAAACACATTGATACAGATCAAACTTTTTGTGATGCTTCTATTATTTTAAAAGAAACTGAAATCATATAAATCTGTTGATACAGATAATCTGACATAAGAATTATAAGAAGTAAAAATATAGCTCTCTTCTTGTTAAGTGTTTGTAAATTAATCTTTTCATTCCATCAGAAATCAGTAGCTTTTTAACACTCAGGGTCTCTTCGCTCAGGAGTCACACTTGGCTCCTTCACGGTGAACAAAAGTGACTGAAGCCTTGAAAATAAACTTTTTTTTTTTTTTTTTAAATCAATGTAATGTTTTTTTGTTCAATAATGTCTGATTGTAATTTAGAATTTTGAGAGTAATTTATGATATTGTGCAATATTTATACAGTTTTAATAAGCTATTGTTTTCCATTAGAAATAAAATATATTTTGTTATTTAATTATTTATTTATTTATTTTAAATAAATGCAATATTTCAAATTTAAACATAATAAAATCTTCATCTTTTGAAGTGAGAATTGTGTCATCTGGTGGCATTAAAAAATAAAATCTTGTGTAATGTCCTCCTGTATAGCTGGACAGAGTATAGAGGCTTTTGGATTCCAATAGTTTTTTAGACATCATTTTTTCATTTTATTACCCTCAATTCTGATGTTTTTTTTATCTTTTTCATAGTTTCAGGCACCTTCAGATCAAGAAATTAATTCAGTGAATACGTGCAGAAGAGCTGCTGTACCTGGACATGGTTGACAGAGTTCACTGATGTCCAGATGTGTGGTCTGGTTTGTGATGGGATTGTTGATCACACAGCTGTAGCTGTTTTTCTCCTGATATTCCACCTCCAGAGGTAGAGAGAGACTGATGCTGAGATCAGACACACTGATGCTGGACAATAAACTGTTTCCTTTGTACCAGGAGAGAGTCACATGACCCACATTCACCACTGAACACAACAATGAACAATTCTGCTGTGATGAAGATGATGATGATGATGAAGATGAACATTGTGGAGAGTCTCTGCTGATGACAGGAACAGACAGACGAGCTGAAAACATGAAGAAAAAGAATTATTAGATGATTACGTTTTTTGCAGCATCAGTCTCATAGCAATTTTCTTCACTCCTCTCTCTTTACATTTATAAAAGATTATTGTTTACATGTATGAACAAATATCAGACAGGAAAATTATGCTTAATTAAAGTTATCTAGTTATTTTAATGATCAATAATCAAAATAATATAAGTGTTAACATGCATCTAGCAAGTTAATAAAACCAATATTTAACTCACCATAGACAGTGAGACTGAATCTCTTAATCACAATGTTGATCTGTATTTGATATTCTCCAGTGTGTTCAGTTCTGGTGTTTGTGATGATCAGAGATCCAGTTTGATGATCCAGCCTCAGTCTGTCTCTGAATCTCCCATCAAGAACATCATCAAATACAGTGACGCTGCCGGCCAGTACATTGATTTCAGCTATTAAAGTGTTTTCAGATCCAAATCTCCACTGTATCAGATCTTCATCCATTATGTCATTAAGACCAGAGTCTAGAGTGACTGAATCTCCCTCCGTCACTGACACTGACTCCACTGCATCTGCATCAACAAACACACCTGAAGAACACAGTCACAGATTAAAGGTCTCAAATAATTGTGTTGACCTTCTTCAATAGATCAGTTTTGTAAATGTAATGAAGAACAGCAGCACAGACACAAAAGTATCCTGGGATTCATATTTTCTGACGTGTTATTTTCAGTTAGCTGACACTGTTAGTAAAGCTGGGTCTGGAGCCAATCTGATTGTTCCCTTTAGTGCCTCTCAGACGTTAAGACATGTTTCTCAGACAAAACCAGAATTAGGCCATAGTAAAAAAAATAAAAGTAATTTGTATAAGATTAGCCTACTGATGTGTGCATATTGATATGAAACATAAGATCAATCAGTGCAGTCAAGTTTCTTTCAGTTGAAACAGCTCAGACTTCAATCTGGGAGGCCTTGTCTGTTTGCGAAAGTAACCTAATTATTGAGAAATGTGTCCTAGCATCTGTAAAAATCTGTAACCACACACATGCAATAATAGCCACATTCTCAAGCACATGCTCAAAATGAAGCTGTGGTAAAGCAGAGTCTGCAACCGAAGACAGTGTTAGGAAGTAAGAAGTATTCTACTCCTAGCACACATACACTATGTTACAGCTTTTTACAGTCGCTATGACACAAATAAATTCCCTGTACTTTATTCCATTGCTAATGAGAAACAACTTATTGCAGTTATGCAAATATATAAATCACAGCTGATTCACATCTAGGAACCACACATTTTTCAATCGCATAATTATATGTTCTAAAAGAGGACTCTTTGGGCTGATCTTGTGTGGAAAAGGAACAATATAGAGCAACGCAAAGAGAAAGAAAGAAAGAAAGAAAGACAGAAAGAAAGAAAGAAAATGCCTGCACAAGGAAGAGGAAGAACCAGGACAAGGGAGAGTAGTGGGGTAAGGTAGACGGCGAGGAGTTAGAATGTGTGGTGGCGCTCAAAGAAGGAGCAGCGCTAGGGTAACTGATCAAATAAGAGCTACTATCATTGATCATGTCATAAACCACGGGCTATTATACAGAGAGGCTGGTGAACGAGTACAGCCAAATCTCAGCCGGGACACAGTGGCATCCATTGTCTGTATTTTCAGAGAAACCAACAGGTAGGATATTGCTTCTCCTACAGCAAAGTGTAAATCATTTGACATGTTACTGTATAAGAGTGACTGTATGCCTCCGGTCTCTAATATGTAACTGTATTTTGTCCCTCTAAAGATTCAACGTGTACCTCCCTCAGGGGGCAGAATAAAGCTCTAGAATGAAGAACAGGAACTTGCTATTGTCAACATGGTGATTGCTGACAATGAAATAAAACTGAAGGACATTCAGTCCAGAGTGGAAGAGGCCAACCTTGTCTTTGGGAACATTGCAGCAATCAGCATAACATCCATTTCTGGGACTCTAGCTAAACACAGAGTCCGAAATGAAACAACTATACAGAGTTCCTTTTGAAAGGAACAGTGAGCGCATCAAAGACCTCCGTCACCAATACGTCCAGGTAAGATTATGCAACACAGTCATTACTGTACTATACACAGTGTGTTTTGCAGTATACTACTCTTTAAACCTGGAGTACATTAGAACATGCAGTAGATATACAGTACAGCACAGTATTTACACACACTGTGTCTAATTGAAACATAATTGTCAAAAGGGCCAGAGAGGAGCCAACATCACCATGTGAGCCACAATCTCCAACAACGGTGCAGGAGACATGTGAGATTGGCCCCTACAACACAGACCGCCTTCTTCTGTTTTTAGAAGACCTGTACGAAAGACTGGTGCCAGAGGTAGAAAGCGGACAGGTGGGAGAACACTTGCTAATATAAGTTATCACATGGGACAATGTGGCATTCCACCATTCCCGTGCAGTCACAGCCTGGTTGGACGCCCATACAAGGATGATGTCCCATTTCCTTGCCCCTTACACCCCTTTCCTCAACCCCACTGAGGAGTTTTTCTCAGCCTGGAGATGGAAGGTTTTTGACCATCATCCACATGACACAATGTCTCTCCTGGATGCAATGGATGCTGCATGCCAAGACATCACAGCTGAACACTGCCAGGGGTGGATAAGGCAAGCCAAAAGATTCTTCCCATGATGCCTTGCCAGAGAAGATATCAGGTGTGATGTGGATGAGAACATGTGGCCAAATGCAGAAGACCAGGCAGATTAGAATATTACTTTGATTTTCTTATTATTATTATAATTCTAGTGCTTTTTCTGTTTGTATATCTTGCAGTAATGTCCTTTTGCAAATAAAGTCTTTACTGCAGCAATTCTCTGTCTGTATTTTTTTTTTTTTTTACATAAACTGTACATTTTGTAAAGCTACTCTGAGATGCTCATTAATTTTTTGTGTTGGAATTTTTGCAGCAACAGAAACAAAATGCATGCATTTGCAAAACCCAACAAAACAAAAATATAGAGAGGCTTCAAAAGAAACTACAGTGAAAAACACAATCTATGATCAATACAATATACTGTCTGTCTATTGTATAAGGGCAGACCTGACACATAAAATAATGCAGTTTCTGTAATTTCAGCTGATGATAGCGTTTTTTTCTTTTTCTTTTTTTTTTTTTTTTTTTTGGCATTGTGTTATGATTGACTAATTATTTGATTTTGAAACACCTTTGCAGTGTTTTGTTAGACGTAGTGTATTGTGATATTTTATTATTGTATTTTGAAAATTTGTTTTGGGGTTTAGTTTATAATGTGTAATGTTGAGCATGAAATTAACCGTTTTGCCAGTTGTGTGTTTTAGGTGTGTTGGTGGGTTAAGAGTTTAGGAAACTTGTTAACATTATAATAGTTTTAAAACAATTGCTCCTGGCAACAGGGATAGTATGTTTGCTTAACGTAGCGTCAAACTTGATAATTCATGAGACTTATATCATGTTTAGCTCCATAAGCACTATTTATTATCAGTCGTGTTTGAAACAGTTAGCTTCTGTGGTTCCATGCTTCTTATCACAGCAAGACAGAAAACATTCTTTATAATAATCTTTACTGTGATACAAGATATGTCAATTAGTATTGTATTGCAACTGTGTGTATTGCCTTCCATGTTTCATCAGTCAAAGCATCTCAATCTGCATGTTATTCAGCTGTAGTGATAATGCATTTATACAGAAGGGATTTCCTGGGTCTCACAGATATTAAAGTACATGAATGTTAGGGTTAGTACCCTAGTACACACTGTCAGTGTGAACACAATCATTTAAATGATATATAGTTTGTGCAAAATCGTCCCAGTTCTTTAGTGCCGTACATTTAGATCTGGAACTAAAGCGATGCGAAAGGCACTAATGATTGCATGATCCCCCTTGACACTACAATACAAAATTTTGTCAAATTAATTAAATGATGAAACATTCAATTGAGTTTAAATTGTTATAGCTTATTCTAAAGATTCCAGTGATACATGACAGTGTGAAAAACGACTGAATGAATAATAATAAAAGTAGTGTAAGAATCTATCTATATCTATAAGAGTCTTCCCCGACCCAGATTCCACTCCATAATAGATGTTTGATCATTTCCCAAAATGCTTTATTATAGAGAAGAAGAAAGTCAACAGTTATGTTGTTTGTAGACAATTTGGGATGATCACATGCTGAGAAAATGGTCATCAATTGTAGAATAGAAACAGGTTTTGGTCACCAAGAGCTATCTCAAACAAAGGGCTGTCAGAACTTAATTAACATGCAGACCACAGCTGTTCATCAGGAGTAACTTCAGTAACATCTGAATCCACTGAACCCAAGGTACTATATGTACTTTGTTACTGCTATGCTGCAGTGAACATCTTTATCAAGATCTTAAACATCCACATTTCTTTTTTTTACAGTAGGTTAAGATGAATTTTAAAAGTCATAATCAAAAAAATACTTAACTTGAAACCATGAACAGTAATGCAGCAGTTGGCTGCAACAAGACAGCAACATAATGACATCCTAACTAAAATCAAGGAAACCATGAATGTAGCTACGGCTAAAGAGGAAGAGCATCTCTAATTCTCACTGCTTTAAAAGCTTTTAAAAATGTATCAAATCCAAACAGTAGTTAAATTACTCACCACGGACAGAAAGACGGAAGGTCTTTTCACTGATGCTGTTGCTGCTGAAGATCTTCAGTTGATAAAGTCCAGAGTCTGTGTTTGTGATGTTCCTGATGGTCAGAGATCCAGTCTGATGATCCAGCTTCAGTCTGTCTCTGAATCTCTCAGTCCCTTCATTACACTGAACATCTGTACAGGTCTTACTAGGATCTCCATTGATTTGAGCGATGCGAGTGTCATTACAATACCATCTGATTCTGTCTTCTTGTTTTTCTTAATACCAGTGAGTAAAGTGACTGAATCTCCCTCCATCACTGACACTGACACATCTGCCGCAACACCAGACACACCTACAGATAAAAAAAAAAAAAAAATCATCAACAGACAAACTTTAAAAACCACAACAAGACTCAAATAATGTAAAAAAAAAAAAAAAAAAAAAAATTGCCTATATGTATTTCCGTTTTTACAGCTTTTAAGCACCATTCGCTGTTATATCATCAACATCAGCAAAAACGTAAATTCTTCATCTCAAGATATGGATGAGACATTTTTATACAAAGTCACTAGACCTGATCATTAACAGGATATTTTTTTTTTTTCAATAGTTTTGCCAGGAGAATAAAAAATATAGTCAATTTATATATATATATTTGTCATTCACGTACTGAATTGGCTCTTGTTTGTTTCCGCACACACAAAACACGTATTGAAAACTATAACATTTCACTTCAATTCATCTTTCAAACGAACTTATAGGCTACATAATATAACAAACGTCTGTCAAATACAAAGCAATTAGATCTGGCGCACAATAAAACTGCGTCATTCCTATTCGGTTTATCGATCAGAAAAAGAGATTGATATGATAAAATGTCTTACCATTGTGCGTTAAAAACAATCCGACGGACAGCAATATAAAGGTAAACTTCATTTTCACCGCTTTCATCATAAAGAAGACTCAAACGAAATGTCCTCCTTCTTCTTTAATATTAATGATCTCAAGTGAAAGTGAAAGTAACACCTTGTCTACACAGAACATAAGACAAAAGAAGACATTATAATCAGTGACGCTTTCTCAACGAGAGGCGGCGCGCGCAGCAAGACGTCACGATGAATCTCGGCAAGTAAACTGGTGCTTTTTGTTTGTGAAGAACTGACAGACAAATGACAACGCTGGTATTTTCGCTTCCTGTAGACAGCCTATAGCTTGTGTGTAGCACTGGCCAGTGATGGGAGCTTTCAAACACTTCGTGAAGCGAATGAATCTTTTGTTTCGATTCAGTTGTTCGGAACTCGTGGCCTATCAAAAATGTATCGAATTGGTTTTTGAAACATTTCGAAATACCGACGTTTCGCTGCCAGACTGCATTGTTCTGGTTAATCAATGTAATAGAGTCCCTTGCCTTTTTTCCCTTAAAAATTATTTAATTAATTAATTAATTAATAATAATAATAATAAAACAATTGTATGTGCCCGTTGGGCCCGTTTTCTCAGGTTCCTGCATGAAGTCATTTTCCTGTGGCTTTGTTGTAAGAAAAAGTCCAGAACTCTTCACTACATGCACAAGTTGTTTGTTCACCCAACAGATCAAACAGCATTATTTCTGTCGAAATCAGACCAGCAGGTTTCTGTTTGACTCTGAAGTGAGCTGAAGAATGATGTGACAGCATGACCGGTTTACATAACAATTAATCATCAAATTATTATTAACTAGCTATTTTAAAATCAATATCCTCTGTTATCATTAAATGAATGGAGACCCATTCAATATTCTTCTACTTACTTGTTTAACATATACAGCCAATTTAAAAAAAAAAAAACTGTCATATATCATTAAATTAATGTTAAATTATAAGGAATTGGGACTGTATTAAAATCTTATTGGATGCTAGAAGAACATTTATACATGAAACAAGAAGTGTGAGGGTGATACATTATGTAGGAGGGTCCGACTCATTGGGGGTGGATTCAGGTTCACAGATCAGATCAACAGAGTGCTTTTAGTGGATAGTGTACTAGTTCAGACACAGAAGATGTTTTATATGTTTGTTTTGTTGAATTTGTGCTGGTGGTTTCTGATTGGTAAGTTATACAAGTATTTTATGCCTTCATTTTTATCCATTTCAGAGCAACAAGCCACTGTCTGTATCTTAAATCTGTCTATTTTCCTGAGACATCATCTCATTTGAGTTCAGGTCTTGCTTTGTGTTTTCCATAATTATTCAAATTAATTTTGGATATTTCAAGTGAATGTAAACTATTGGAGGCTCTGTAATCCTATAGGGTTCAAATATCAGGTGTTTTTTGAGGGTTTCAAATCACCGCTGCACCGCTGTCAGCCATAACTACATTGTTTAAAATAAACAAAAGGAAATGGAAAATCATTGGTCAAAAACTGAGTGAACTGGGTGAGATTTGGTGAGCTTGATTTTTTTATTTATATATATTTTTTGCAATCTTAATATCTCAAATATAAAAAAATCCTTTTATAAAACAATTAAATGAAAGTCAGGGACAAAAATGTTACTTGTAGCCTACTTCCAGGCTGTGTCTGCACAAATGTGTTCTCTACAGCTTATAATAAAACACCATCTGTTTCTTCTTTCTGCTGCTGTTCCTCACTTCACAACTCAAAGATACAAACTAGAGCTGATGTGATGCTTTATTAACAACAGGAACCTTAATCAATGAAAAATGTATTCTTCAGGTGTGTTTGTTGAGTCAGTGTCAGTGATGGAGGGAGATTCTGTCACTCTACACACTGATTTTACTGAAATACATGAAGAAGATGAGATAGTGTGGAAATATGGAGCTGGAAAGTCTCTGATAGCTCAAATCAACAGAGATGCTGAAGTCTACTCCACATGTGACGGTCCTGATGATAAATTCAGAGACAGACTAAAGCTGGACAGACAGACTGGATCTCTGACCATCATGAACATCACAACTCAACACGCTGGAGAATATCAACTAGAGATAAACGGAGCAAAACTGTCATCAAAAACATTCAATGTTTCTGTCTATGGTGAGCAGAGATAACGTATCCTGTCCTTCACATGTTATTTTATTACTTACATATTAATATATTCAGCAGGTTTCTGTTTATTCTCTCATGTTTTTCAGCTCGTCTGTCTGTTCCTATCATCATCAGTAACTCTTCACAATGTTCTTCATCATCATCATCATCACAGCAGAATTGTTCATTGTTGTGTTCAGTGGTGAATGTGGGTCATGTGACTCTCTCCTGGTACAAAGGAAACAGTTTATTGTCCAGCATCAGTGTGTCTGATCTCAGCATCAGTCTCTCTCTACCTCTGGAGGTGGAATATCAGGAGAAAAACAGCTACAGCTGTGTGATCAACAATCCCATCACAAACCAGACCACACATCTGGACATCAGTGAACTCTGTCAACCATGTGAAGGTACAGCAGAGCTGATATATTTTTATTATTCACTGACCTTATCTCTGTATATTTTATAGATCAGAGAGACACAATCACTTTTACGATTACATCACTGTCTCTCTTTAGACGTAGCAGCACGGTCTTCTTCTCATCTCATCTCTCTGATCGTGGTGATCTCTGTTGTTGGATCTCTGTTGATTGTTGCTGCAGTCGTCTGCATCCGCAGAAAACACAGAAACACTGGTCAAGAAGGCAAGAGGAACCTACTGCTTTTAAGAATGATTATAACATATATCTATATATTTGACCATTTTTCAATCTGCATCAAAACGAAAATGCAAATCTGCTTCAATTCAGAAATAAATCAACTTTTACAGACTTTATGAATATAATATTTATGAAGAGCTCCACTGATGTTCAAATTTAGATTTTCATGAAAACTTTACTTATGCGTGATTCTTCATTTGTTGGGCTTCTCTGAAAATTTAATTAAATAAAAAAAAAATCAATGAATGTATAAGCTATCTGCAAAGAATGTGTTTAAAACTGTTTCACTCACACTAGTTCTAGGAGAATATACATTTATCATTATTATTATTATTTGAAATACCAACCCGATCTCTTAGCAATTTGTACATATTTTTTACGTCAATGATAATTCACGTTGCAAAGTGCAACTGAATTCATTTGTTAATGCAATTGCATTTGTTATTTAAATCGCATGCTTTAACAATCTAACTTAGACAGCCCTATACAGTACTGAATAAGAAGTTTGTTTGTGTTAATGCTTCTGTTATTACTGTTGAGCAGATGAAGTCACTTATGCTGAGGCAACGTTCAGAAGAGACACACAGAAATGGGTAAGATCGTTTATGATTGTGTTTGTTCTCTCTCTGTATCAGAGCAGCGCTGAGTCAGATTCAGATGTGTGTTCTGTCAGGATAATAAAACATGATGTGCATTGATACATAAAAGATCTGAAGCAAAACCAATGATGTAGCAGCAGTAGATGTTTGACAGCATTTCAGTAGATTACCAGAAATAAAGAGCTGAATCTGATCAATATTATTATACATTTTACAATCTCTAATCCGTGGAAGCTTGTTTCTATGGAGAGCTGTTTCCACCACTTTTTTATTTCTTTCTTGCAATTGTGAGTTTATATTTCACAATTCAGAAATGTTAGTTTATAATTCACAATGGCAGGAAAAAAGTCGCAATTGTCTTTTTACTTTCTCTATTTTATAGTGAAAAAAACTTGCAAACTAAACTCAGAATTCAAAGTAAAAGTCTCAATTGTGAGATTTAAAGTCATAAATAACATTAGGATTTTTTGTTTTTTTTGGTGTCTTAAACAGGCGTCCATAAAAAAAGAAATATTAATGAAGATATATATATATTTTGTATTTATTATTATTTTTTTATATAATTTTAATATTTTGTCTTTACAGGAGATAAAAGTGGAACATCAAGAGGATGACGTCGTTGTGTATGAATCTGTTTTCATGAGTAGATGATCAAACTTAAATCTATATAATATATGAGGAAATCCCAGCAGAATGATTCTGAAGCGTCTGAAATTCAGGGAGGACGGATGAAAAGACTTTGTACAGTAGTTCTGTGACTTCTAACAAACTAAATGTAAATCTTGTGACTCATTGGAGCATTTTCCTGTTTGACATTCAAAGCCTCAAATCTGTTTTGTTTTCTTTTAGAAAAAGCCCTGAGACAACAACAAACACTTGGTTTTCTCACAATTAAAAACAGAAAAGTACAGCAGTGGTTTTGATTTGTTTGATTGTGTGATCTGTTGTGTGAGCGATGTCTTTACCGCTGGTTTGTGGTCAGTTTGTGATCAGCGTGTGTTCAAGGGCTGTTTTCCATTCTAGTGTGCATGACGCTTTACACAAAACAGCTTTTAACTAAAATACTGAACCCATCAATTCTGAAAAGACTCAGATTAAACTGTAAAATATGAAATATATTTGTGTATAAGCCTCATGCAGTTATATACAGTATACTCATGCTGTGCTTCTGCTGATAACTCTAGTTTCAGTAATTATTTATTTTAGCTTCAGCATAGGAGGAGTTGTGGTTTCTAAGAAGAGTAAACCTAGACATCACACATTTGTTTTATGAAGAGCATCCTGTTTTTGTCTGCTAATGTCTGTGAGTGATTTTATGAATAAATGCAATGTATGGTTCACTGTTGTGATATTCATTCTTATATAGGCTTTAAGTGAAATGGCTGCAGACAAAAAGGGTTCAGAAAAATCGGCCTGACACAAAAAGGCATTGCAGTCATGATATCCTTTTAGTCAAATGGTAGAGATGTGAAGATGTCCTATAATGCACTCTGTACAGTTGTGGTTATTTCAGCAATCTGTACTGTTTGAGTGTTTATGTGTCATCTGAGTCTTAATGTCATGTGACGGTTGACTGTTGAGGAAAAACACACACAATACACAGCAGATTTACGTCTGTCAGATAATATGTAGCTATGAGTTCAAACAGCCCGTCTTGTTACACTAACTCCACTCCAGTGAATGTCTGGTTGGGATAAACAACTTACAAAGCGTTTTTTTTTTTTTTTGCACTTAGTGTAAATAGCATGTTTTATAAAGGAATCACCATTTTTACTTTATGTAAAGACCATTACACAATTCTCTTGGAAGATAACACAAACTCAGAAGGCAAAATAAATGAACAATAATATAAGTACACACCTTATTTAATTTCATAATCAGTGGTTTGATTTGAAGTTTAAAAATGGCGCCATCTGGTGGGTTTTTAACGGCGTTATAGCCTCTCAGATCTGAGAGGTTTTTTTTTTTTTTTTGTTAAAAGCTCACACTTTAAATGCAAAGGCTACAGTGAAATGCCAGAGATCTTCTTATGAACAAACATTTCTCAAATCTCACAGTAAGTCAAATTTCAACTTTTATTTTGGTTCAAGTGACTTAATCAGATTTAAAGGCTGCTGGGTAATATTCACTTTTTTATTCGTGTGTTAGTTTGAGTCAGGCTGAAGCTGCTGTGGTCTGATTTCTCTTCATCTAATGTGGTTTGCAGGACAAACAGCTCCTGCAGTAGCGTGTCTATTATTAGATGAATGCGGTCAGTGTATCTGTCAGTCTGAGACTTAAGCGTTTCTTCATTTTCTCTCCTGCTTATATGAACCAAACATTCAGATTCTGTTCCATATAAAACATATTCACAGTAAAATAAAATATTTCCATCAGTCAATTAAGAGTCAGAAGTCAAACACGGTATTATCATGCATCATTGATGAACTACACAGAGTGACTTCTGATCATCTCACAACACTATTTTCAAATATCTAAATTAATATTCATGACTTAAACACTTCACTCTTCTGCTAGTTTTCATTCAGCACCAGAATTAATTAGAGAACATAATAATTATAAAAATAAATGAGCATGACTTCCTGTGTTCAAGGAAGTGGTCGTGTGAGAATAAACTGTGACGGAGGTTCAGTCTTGTTGAGGAAAGACCATAAACACACACACACACACACACACACACACACACACACACACACACACACACACACACGCACACACGCACCCACACACACACACACAGCATCAGTTCAGGCATGTTTCAGACGTTATAAGAGTTACTGGGATTCAAGTGAACTGATGAAGATAATGTTTCTCAAATTAGTTTTGTTCAGTGTGTGGCGTCTGCTTGGTGAGTTTGAAATGTGTTTATGACTTCAGTTGCTTCTTTTCTACCATGTTATAAAACATAAAATGGTTAAATGATATAAGGCATTAAGTGATTTTAAAGATTTAATCTGTTACAAACTCTGTTCTTCAGGTGTGTTTGCTGATTTAGATGCAGTGAAGTCAGTGTCAGTGCTGGAGGGAGATTCAGTCACTCTAGACTCTGGTCTGACTGACATGATGGATGAAGATATGATTCTGTGGAGGTTTGGATCTGAAAACACTTTACTAGCTGAAATCAATGTAATGGCCAGCAGCGTCACTGTATATGATGATGTTCTTGATGAGAGATTCAGAGACAGACTGAAGGTGGATCATCAAACTGGATCTCTGACCATCATGAACATCACAACTCAACACACTGGACTCTATCAACTACAGACCAGCAGTGTGAACAAGAGATTCAGTCTCTCTGTCTATGGTGAGTTAAATATTTGTTTCACCTTCTTATTTACATGTAAATTAAAGGTAATTTATTTTACATTTCTTTTGTTATTTAAATGATAAAATAACAAAATTGTTTCAATTAAGCATACGTTTCTTCTTTGTTACTTGTCCATGTGTAATAATCTTTTATAAATATGGAGAAGTGAATATCGCTGTCATATAAGAAACTCATCGACTGACTGATGCTGCAATAAACACTTCCTGATCTAGTCAAGTTTGTCTCATGTTTTCAGCTCGTCTTCCTGTTCCTGTCATCAGGAGATACTGTTCATGCTGTTCATCTTCATCATCATTATCATCATCGTCATCATCTTCGTCATCATCTTCGTCATCTTCATCATCATCATCTTGTACACTGTTGTGTTCAGTGGTGAATGTGGGTCATGTGACTCTCTCCTGGTACAAAGGAAACAGTTTATTGTCCAGCATCAGTGTGTCTGATCTCAGCATCAGTCTCTCTCTACCTCTGGAGGTGGAATATCAGGAGAAAAACAGCTACAGCTGTGTGATCAACAATCCCATCAGGAACCAGACCACACATCTGGACATCAGCAAACTCTGTCAACCATGTCCAGGTATGACAGACTGAAATATGTGGGCTTTTTTCCATACAATGAAGTTCATATAGTTATTCATAAAGTCCAAATAAGTCACACGTGCAGCAGCACTGATACAATACACATTTATGAATCAATTTGTTGATGTCTTTCTAAACAAGTTTTTTTTTTTTTTGGACCACAAAATAAGTTTTATATATATATATATATATATATATATATATATATATATATATATATATATATATATATATAAGTTAATATATTTCTTTTTTAGTCTCTAAATCAATTTATCATTGCTCTCTCTCTGCTTTATAATTATTATTAATTCATTCATTCATTCATTCGTTTTTTCTTTCTTTCTTTCTTTTCTTTCTTTTTTCAGAAGTGCATGGATGTGATACTATCGAGCCTGTGATCCGATTGGTCGTCACTGTTCTGATGGGCGTGGCTTCTGCAGCTGCTGCTGTTCTTCTGATCAATGACGTCAGATCTACAAGAGGTTAAAAGAAGAAAACAGAACAGATATCATAAATATTCTGATATATTCTGGAGTCCTGGGGCCTGTACCATGATGGTAGCTGAACAAATTCAGATTCACAGGATTAGTTTTGAGTTGACAAAACCAAACCTCTCCAATCTGGCTTTGTTGGTACCATGATGCTGTTCATCAACTTTCTTTGTCAATTCAGGCTTTGATCCTGAGTTTGTTGAGCGCGTGCACGTGAATGTGTGACATCACTGGCGAAGAGCCAATCACGAGCCTTGCAACACAAAGCAAGTTTGATTTACTTCTTGTGAGAGACCCAGCGAGATTCGAAACTAAAGGTTAAAGGTTTTGCTAAAGGTTAAGAGATTGAAGAATATGACAAATTTAAATGTCATATGAAAAATGAAGGAGGACTTTGCTCCATCAGTGTAGTCACAAGTGGAACTTGTTAAATTAGTTTATACATTTGAAAATATATAGTGATAGAGACTTGAACATGTAAGGTCAGATTTGTAATTTTTTAAAATAGTGCAATCTTTTGATACTACAGCTTATTTATATTACATGATCTGTAAACATTAATATTTATTTAAAATAATTTATAATAACTGTTAAACTAAAATTGCTTGTGTGTAAGAGATAAATAATAATATGAATCAAAATAATTATATAAATCATAATATGACTCACCTTCAGTTTGAGATCTTGAATCCAGAACATAACCTGCACTGGAGCAGGTTAGTCGTGCAGCGTAAGATACCATGACAACGAACACCGATTAAAGCAGAGCTACTTTCATAGTACGTAAAACCCAGGGTTGACGGAAACTAAGCTGAAACATCGCTGGCTAGCCACCTAATCCGGCTTCATGGTACAAGCCCCTGATCTTTAAAGATTAAAATATCTGTGGTCTAGATACTGTAAACTAGATCATATACATGTTCATTACCAGAATTATTATTTTTAATATGGTTGGCTCCATCTGGTGGATATAATTATGAATATACTTCTATATTTGAAGAGTTCATGTGCAATAAACAGATCATCCTGGTTTTATTATTTTTTTATTGTGCATTCCAATGAAGCCCAATCAAACTGCAGCTGGGTTATTTTGATTAGTAAATAATAATAAATAATAAAAAAACAGCTAACCAAACAAAACACAATAAAACACTTCATTTGTTTTATTCTGCAGTGACATCAATTTCATATTTGTTTGTTAATCACTTTTCGTAATATGTTTGTTTGTTATTTACTTCATTTATGTTTTGTTGATTTGAGATTTTAATTTTGTTTATATGCACAAATACTGCAAATGCTTGCAAAATATGAATGTAAAATATTAGATATCATACTAACAAATATTCATAGAGAGAGAGAGAGAGATCTATGAATCATACAGTGATAAAGTGACGTATAGTGACATGAAAACAACAAACTATGAATTCAGACTGAACAATTACTCAGTTGGTCTGATGTTTGAAGTGCATTAAGTATTATTAGCTAATCCTCAAATTATGACATGACATACCTGACAAATTCTGGATTCAATCAATATACTTCTGTCCAGCCCTGGTACATATACAGAGTAAATAGTTTTCACTGAAAGTGTTAGAAATAAGAATAAAAGTCATCATAGGTGTGATGATGATGATGATGATGATGATGATGATGTGACGCTGAAGTCCATGAGGGGTAGTTCATTTATAGCGTAAGTTTTTCAGTTCAGCTGCTTTTATTTTGGCAAAAAAATTCATCAAAGTTATATTATTTTGTGGAGATCATATTGATAGACAAAACCTGTTAGTTTCATGAACTATGATTGAAAACAAAAGTTTATATTTTGCAATAATCCAAAAGCCTATGGAAAAATACCAATGGGTTTTTGTCGACTGCATCAGCAAACACTGGAGAAGAAACAGAAACTGTTACTAAGACTTGCTGCAACTATTCAGACCTTCAATGGTTAAAAACATCATGTCAAGACTAGAAAGAGATTTAATGGATAACATCCACAAAAGAATATGTTCATAAAATCAAGTGAGTTCGTATCTGAGTTCAGTGAATTCACATCTACGTTTATATTTACTAATGTAACCGATACTTTTTTTCCAACGTGACATACAAACAAATTAAATTATTTTAATGAGACAATAACACACAGTCTAGAAAACCACACGATACAAGAAATATTTAATAGTGGATAATAGTTTTATTATTTTATTTATTAATAAATAAATAAATAAAAAAACATGATGGCTGTCCAAGGTGCCAATTATTTTAGTCATAATGGTTGACTGACAGTCTTTGGGTGTGTTTTAGAAAGAAGTGTTGTTGAACGCATGGGTCATGATCTGATTCAGTCTTCAGTCTGGAGGAAGTCAGCACATGGTTCATTTTGTTAACAGCTTGTTCTCTACACAACTTTACTGCAAGGATTTAAATTTGACTGAAACTATTTCATGTCACTGAACTGATGATGGACATGTTTCACACACTGGCGTTCTGCTGTTTGTGCTGCTGCAGTCTGGTTGGTAAGTTGCAGACTTTTTATTTATTTTAAAGTTGCAAGTTATTTTTCGTGGAGCTCTAGTGAATTCAAACCCTCCATCAATAAATAAATAATGCAGCCTGTACAAATACTAGAGATGTAATAAATTCATATCTAATAGAACTTATGCTCGCTTGGCTGTTTCCTTGATTTTAAACAGAGTGTCACGATCACTTTTAATAAGTAAGTCTGAGTGTAAAAGTTGTCAATTTAGTAAGAAGTTCAGCTCTAGTAAGAGTTAGTTTGACATGTTTAAGATGTGAATGCACTATTATAGTGTAGGCCACTAGGACCTTGGTTTATGTTAAATTACTTTAAGTAAAGCCATTGAAACAGCTTTGAACATGATTTTACATGGGGAAATCTGAACTGTCACATGTATAGACATCAAAACTCAGTAATAGTGACAATCAACGAAAAACAAAAGACTCATGCTGCAGTGCATGCTGGGTATCATAGTGCCAAACACAACACTAGCACCCAGCAGGTAATATTGCATGGATGTGATTTGAGCAGATGATGTCACTGAACAAAAATGATAAATAAAAAAAAGTGAAGCTAGTTTTGAGGAAAGATCGTGCAGCACATACACAATAATTAAACCCAGTCCAGTCCAAAATTGTGTCTGAAATAAATATCCCAGTCTAAAAAATAACAATAATCCAAGACAAATGTAAATGCAACTCAAGAGTGTGTGTAAAAGAAGTGATTGAACCTAATGAAACTGATGAATAAAACACAGGACTATAAATAGAAGAGATTAGAAAGAAACAAAACTAGACACAGATGAAGGGGAAATCAAAAGCCACGGAAACCTAACACTAGAAACTAAAGAAAACAGAGCTGAAGCACAGGAATAGAGAAAACTGAAACAACAGAACTAAAGAAACATCTTTTGGTACTTCTTATTTCATAACACTCTGTCTTCTGTTGCAGACTCTGCTTTACTCTCCACAGCTTTATTCTGAGCATGCGTTTGACAATATGGCTATTACTGCAAGTTTGTGGTTCATGTGTGTGAGTGTGTGTATGTCTTGAGGTGTGAAGAGTGTGTGTGTGTATGTATGTGTTCTTGTGAGTATAGTGTGTGATTGAAAGGATCTCCACAACTTCACTTCCTCTATATGAGAAACAGTTTTGCTGTGTAATAAAGTACAGAAACTGTGAATGCTACACTCTTAACAAATAATGTTCCAAGATGATGTTTTGTTGCAGTGATTTCATTGAAGAAACCTTTTTGGTTCCCCCCAAAAAAACGTTCAGTGAACCGATCTTAAACGAAACAGGGTACATAACATACACAGTTTCACCTAATCTCATGTTAATCTTGAATGCCTATAGAGTAGTACTGCATCCTTCATATATCCTAAAAGTCTTTAGCTTTATCATATTTCTAAAAGAAAAATACAGCTTTCCAATTCTTTCTGTAAAAAGGCGAAGTCCTGGAGGCGTGCCATGGGCGGAGCTATAATATTGCTGTTTCACGTTGTTTCCATTAACTTAAAAAAAAAGATCTTATTGATTGATGTTAATATAATTTACTATGTGTAAATGAAATATCCGATTGATATTCAGCTGCATATGCCTCTCTATATATCCGTGCAGATTATTTATCAATCTGTCAATGTCAAGGACACAATTAAGTAAATTATTTTTAAAATAAAGGGATTGTAATATTATTGTACAGAAAACAATTTTAGGCAAATACAAAGTCATCAGGCTGCAGTTTCCTTTTGTGTGAAATCTGTTCTGTTTGGCATGCAATGGAAAGAGGCTTTTCTTTCCTAATCCTAACATTCATCCGAGGTAAACTGCTTCTTAAATAAGAACAAATGTAGGGCGGGGCTTAATTTTGTTCTTGGGAGGTAATTGGATGGTTGTGGTTTGCTATTGGACAATCTCAAGTGAGTGTAAAGTTGCCCCGCCCTCGTGCCAGTAAACACATCATCAGAGAAGAGATGTAGCTGTTAGAGGGAAGACAAGTTATTTTGATTAAAGATTGTGAGGGCACATGGATAAATAATAATAATAAAAAATATATATACTAATAATGCATATTTACAGTTTGATTTTGTGCTGGCTTTAATGGGAAGTAATTCACATTTATCTACATATATTAAAATAAGAAGCTTTGGACAATGCTTGACAGGTTAAATTTAACTTAATTGCATTTTTATATGGCAAAACAAAGCATTTCATCTACAGTGGCCAAAGTCATACATATTATTTAAAATTACATTTTTTAATGCCATCTATTTTTTTTTCATTTCCCCCTGCTATTTATATTTTGTTACATTACTATCTGCAGCAACCCCAAAAATACAAATGTAAAAATATTTGTCACGATTTTTGTGAAAAACTGAATATTACTGAAAAGACCCCTGATCAAAAGCGAGTATATGGTGTACCTTGGGGCATCTTGGTCGCCAAAATGTGGAATATTCAATATTCATATTCAAATGTGGAACCTTTGTCACCTGCGGGCAGGGGTAAGAGGGAACATGGGTCACAAGGAGGTAAGCAGAACCTAAGGGATGTGATCCAGACGAGGCAGCGTTCTCGTCTCAATCAGAGAGATACCCAGGTATCTACTCGTTCCCTTTAGGGATTTTTAACTTCTGCTTTTATCCTGTCCTTCCTAATTCCCCTGTAACCACCAGCTCTCCACCTGATCGAGGTTAGGTGGAAACCTCTCACATAACAGTCTCCTATGCTGGACCTATAATGTTTTTGGCTGGTTCTATGTTCATATTCAATGCAATTCAATTCAAGTTTATTTGTATAGCGCTTTTTACAATACAAATCGTTACAAAGCAACTTTACAGAAAAAAAAATTGTGTTTCTACAATATTTAGTAACAGCTAAGTGGTAACTGTCAGTTTGTGCACGTATTACAGGATTTGTAGAAAAATGTACACAAGTCGTAGTCAGCCAGATTATGAACATTATTAAGCTATTATCCGTGCCATTCCGAATAAAGTATTCGGCTTCAGGCACAACCCTAATTATTACATTACATATTTTATTTTTACATGCAACATAGATAAGGTCATATAGTAACAGCTCCACGCAATATTGCAATTCTAAAATTCACAGTGTACTCGCAAACACTTTGTATGCATTATGGTTAATGCATGCTGGAATAGTTGATTGTTTCCGACAGCGCTCGATAAAGTACATAAAAATAATTTGACCTTACTGCTCCAAATTCTGTTCTACAGGGCCAGTGTCTTTTATAGTTTAGCTCCCAGGGTCAAACTGGGGGTAAAACCAGTACTGATTACCAGGACCCAAAGGAAGAGAGGGCCCTTGAAAAGTATGAATCTGAAATATATTTTATTTTACCTGGATATTTTCATGGGTGGGGGGCATGGGGGCCCATCAGGACTGCCTATGAATAGGGCCCGGGATCTTGTCTAACACTCCTGTTAGCTTCAACCCTAATTATACACACTTGAACCTAATCAAGCTCTTACTAGACACACTAATCTTCCAGGTGTGTAAAGGCCAGCTGGAGCTAAACTTTTTAGGACATTGGCCATCCAGGATGTAGTTTGGAGACCCCTGTCCCACAGAGTTGTTACTTTGCACATGCTTTTTGATCATTACAAATAATAATGTAAAATGATTTTCTTAGAATAGGAGATATGCTGTCTCACGCATCACATACATTATCAGTAGTTTAGTATGTGGTCTTGAAGAGGACCCTTTTTTCTCTCATTTGGACTCGGTCTTGACTTGGACTCGAAACTTTCGGACTTGGACTTGACTTGGACTCGAACCTCTTTGGACTTGGACTTGACTTGGACTCGACAAAGCTGGACTTGACTACAGCTCTATTGTATACAGAATTACACTTTTGGAGAGTTGTCTCGTTGACATCTCCCACCAGTCCTCTTTTTCTCTCTCGTCTCATCCCTACCCTCCTTCACATCCTTTTACCTGTAGGTTATTCTTCACATTATAAAGAAAATAAAAATGACAGACCAAACAGATTAGGTTATCTCCAAGCACATTTTTCTACAGTAGGCTAATTTTAACCTAACTTTATACACTTTTACAGCTTTATCTAAATCAAAAACCCATAATAGATTCCCACAGGGGCTACAGTACATGTACATTAGTGAAATGTATCTGAAACCCCCTCAATGTGCACTTACTGCCTCCTAGTGGTGACAGCCCAAACAATTCACATCTAATTCTGGGTACACACCGAAAGATAACCGGGCTGATTTGGTATACCCCCTTCCGACAATCCTAGCTATGTCCAGATTATCTTGATGGTTCTACAGATTATTTTATCGGATTTTTTCTTGGTGTGAGGTTTGTTAAGAGTGTCCGAACCTGATCGGAAGAACATCGGAGCAACCCCGATCGCAAATCGTAAATATTAATCATGTTTAATATTTACAATCAGAAATCCTGATGTGTGTGGGGAACCCCAAGGACAAATCACATCGTGTATTTATGTTGTTTATAAATCCTGAAATCAGATGTAGTCTGTGCTCTTTATGCTGGGTACACACCAAAACATTTTTTTACATCTCATAAGATTTTTAAAATGTGATACGCCACAAACATGAGGATACAAAAAATCCTAGATTTGACCCTTTTGCTCCTATAGTGTGTGGTGTGCCCTGATGTGACAAAGACAGCACACCACACACAAACTGATTCTGTGAACACAGAAAATCCTGCAAAATCTCATGAGACTTACGAATAAGCAAGGCAGATGATATGCGGGAAGAAATTGCAATGATAGTGTTTGGAATAATTTAATAGAAAATCTTAATCTGTGTTAAACCTGTTTGTTCTCCAGGTGTGTTTAGTGAGTCAGTGTCAGTGACGGAGGGAGATTCTGTCACTCTGAACATAGATGATACTCAAATACGTGAAGATGATTATATCCTGTGGAAATTTGGAGCTGAAAAATATCTGATAGCTCAAATCAAAAGAGATTTCGGAGTCTTTAACACATTTACTGGTCCTGATGGGAGATTCAGAGACAGACTGACGCTGGACAAACAAACTGTATCTCTCACCATCTCAAACATCACAACTCTACACGCTGGAGATTATAAAGTAGAAATACACAGAGCGAAACTATCATCAAAAACATTCAGTGTTTCTGTCTATGGTGAGAAAACATAATTTGTCTTTCAAATATTTTGATTTTATATTTTACATGATGATTTCTTACAGTTAAAGATGATACACATTCATTGTGAACACACTCAACATTGTTGATTAGTTTTGTCCAGACTTCTTTATTGTCTCATGTTTTTAGCTCTTCTGCCTGTTCCTAACATTACCAGAGACTGTTCATCATCATCATCATCATCATCATCATCATCATCATCTTCATCATCACAGCAGAATTGTTCATTGTTGTGTTCAGTGGTGAATGTGGGTCATGTGACTCTCTCCTGGTACAAAGGAAACAGTTTATTGTCCAGCATCAGTGTGTCTGATCTCAGCATCAGTCTCTCTCTACCTCTGGAGGTGGAATATCAGGAGAAAAACAGCTACAGCTGTGTGATCAACAATCCCATCACAAACCAGACCACACATCTGGACATCAGTGAACTCTGTCACACATGTTCAGGTACAGCAGTGCATGTGCAGTAGTGGCCTAGTGGTTAGAGAGTTTGATTCCTAATCCTAGGGTCATGGGTTCGAGGCTTCAGCCTACCAATATCACGACTAAGCAAGGCACTGAACCCCCAACTGCTCCCCGGGCACCCCACCGTAAATGATGAACACTGCTCTGGGTGTGTGTTCATGGTGTGTGTGTGTGTGTGTGTGTGTGTATGTGCACCTTGGATGGGTTAAATGCAGAGCACAAACTCTGAGTATGAGTATACTTTCAGTGAACAGATCTTAAATTAATCATTTTGAAGAACATTTTAAAAATCTGAAGAATCTCTTCTGCACTTGAAAGAGACACTTATCCCACAAGAGACGAGACACAAGACTTGGTTCACAAGAACGAGAGTAGTCAAGACTTTTAAACTTTTTTTTTTAAAGAAATCCAATGATGCAATATATATGGGGAAACTGTATTCAAATGAAAAACACAAAATGCAAAACAATGTAGGTGCATTTTGAAATCAAATTGTACTTTATGAAATTAAATAACTATTTGCTACATTTGTGTAAGCAGTACACATCAAAACATGAAGAATGAAAACGCAGTACATACCAGATCCGTCGTAATAACGAGTCATAAACACATCCACAGCTGTAAATCCCGGTTTAGTTAGGAAGGTAAGGGTCTACTGAACGACATCTCATGAAGCACGTTTAGTCCAACGAAGTAATAACGTAGTAATATGGATCATAATTCCTTTGTTTACGTTTCATTTCTTCAGCGATAGAACTTTTTGTGTCCATTATGGAATAACTCACGGTCGGAAACTGCGTCTTGTTAGTAAAAAAACAGCATGGTTTTGCAGCGTACAGTGACACACAGAATGAGACAATCCACACACACACACAAAAGTGAAAGAAAAGCAAAAGATAGTATATTTGAATTCTGGCGCTCTCTCGTGACGGCTCTTGACGCACTCTGATGCACCTGTCAGATGATGGAGGCGGAACTTATAGCGATCGTATTTTTCTTTGTTTTATTTTGCAACAGTTTTTTTTATATATGTGTGAGTGTGTTTTATGGTGAATGTGAATGTATCTGCATGATTACCATCTGTTTGAGTGCAAATTAGATGAACGCCATATGAATATAGAGAGGTATATTGACTTTATGGCGCATCTCTATGATTACCATCTCTGTAACTGTCCATCAGCACATCAGCACTTCAGCACGTAATTTCATTGTAAACATTGTAAATGCTGCATTTCTAGCAATCTCAGATTTGTTCTATAATTGGCATACAAAGTTAAAAAAAATATTACTAAATTTATTTTTGTATTTTTCTAGTGCTTAAATAAATAACTTATATGATGTCTACATTTCTGTCTAGTATTTTATAATTTAAAAAAATGCAGTGGTATATTTTTAATAACTAATAAATATTTTGTATATATATATATATATATATATATATATATATATATATATATATATATATATATATATATGTATATTTGGGGGGGGGGTCTAGATATAGTCTCAGAAAAATATTTGCAGGAATCAAATTTTTCATGATATCTTCTTCAGATTTGAAATAGAAACTCATGAGACATGTGACTTTCAACCCATTACTTTTCTAGATTGCTCCAGGACTAATTTAATGTTTTTATATATAAAAAATAAAAACAATATTCAGTGAGGTACAAAATAAATAAATTAATAAATTAATTCTAGGCACTTCAGTGTCTATAACTTTTAATACTGAAGTAAGGAACTGTTACAATCATGAGTTAGGTAGGACAGTAGTATGGTGGCTGGCTAAAATAATATATTTTATTCCTGTATAAACAACATGTAATCACTGCAAAACAAATCTGTTTGTTCTCCAGGTGTGTTTAGTGAGTCAGTGTCAGTGATGGAGGGAGATTCTGTCACTCTGAACTTAGATGTTACTCAATTACATGGAGATGATTATATAATGTGGACATATGGACCTAAAAAATCTCTGATAGCTGAAATCAGGAGAGATTCTGGAATCTTCTCCACATATAACGGTCCTGACGAGAGATTCAGAGACAGACTGAAGCTGGACAAACAAACTTTATCTCTGACCATCACCAACATTACAACTCAACACGCTGGAGATTATAATCTACAGATACAGAGAGCGAAACAGTCATCAAAAACATTCAGTGTTTCTGTCTATGGTGAGTAGAGATGGTTTGTCCAAAAGTTTACATTAGCACTGTAAAATGATTAAAGTTTCATATTTCTCTTTCATTTCAATTTGTTTAGCTCATCTGTCTGTTCCTGTCATCAGCAGAGACTGTACTTCATCTTCATCACAGCAGAATTGTTCATTGTTGTGTTCAGTGGTGAATGTGGGTCATGTGACTCTCTCCTGGTACAAAGGAAACAGTTTATTGTCCAGCATCAGTGTGTCTGATCTCAGCATCAGTCTCTCTCTACCTCTGGAGGTGGAATATCAGGAGAAAAACAGCTACAGCTGTGTGATCAACAATCCCATCACAAACCAGACCACACATCTGGACATCACTCAACTCTGTCACACATGTCCAGGTACAGCAGCTCTAGTGCATTTACTGAATTAATTTGTTGATTTTACCAAGACTGATAACTTAAGATGCCAGAAATTATAAATGAGCTTCTACCATCATTTACACGTCTTTCTAAACAGTCTGAACAGAGGTGGACACTCCAGGATTCAGAAAGTAAAAGTCCTGACATATTTTTGTACTCAACAGCTGATTTCACCAGAGGAGGAACCAAGTCATTCCTTCCAAGTCACCAACAAGTCTCAAGTTAAATCCCAAGTCCTCAAAGGGTTAAAGTTAATGAGATAATTAAGTGACTAATTAAATGATGATTGTGCATTAATGATTAACACCTGCTGTTATTGAGAATTACAAAGGATCAGATGTTGATGTTTTATTGGTTAAAATGTCACCATCATGGAGATCAGTGTTTGATTTAGTTGTGCTCTTGACCCTTGTTTTGTTGTGCTGGGTCTTTCTCTGTAGCTCTATATGTGGTGTTGTAGAAATGAGAGATCAGTAGTATACAATAAACAAATAGGTGCAATGTGCTGGTGATTATATTCAAAATAATGTGTTTTTTCTTAAGTTTATATTTTGATTAAATATCCCAGTGAGACTACAGCACGCTAAAAAAAGGTACTACAACAGTTACAGGGAATTGATTTTAAATATTTGTAAGACATATACAAATTTAAAACACTGTTATTTAGACTCACACCGATATCAAGAACCAGTATGAATAATTATTTGTCACCACTGTTGAGGATCATATGATAAATGATCATTTTCTCTTATTATTGAAGTATTATGGTGGCAATATATAATAACATATCACTGTTTTTTTTTAAGAATAACAATAATGCATAAATGTTTGCTGTGAAACAGTAATGTATTTGCTTAAAGCAAACTTATCAAAACTGTTAAAAGGCTCAAAAGCACAAATGAAGCAAATACTGACCACTGTGCTTACAGTCAGTGATATTGTAGTTCTTGTGTTTCTCTTTACTTCAGTGATGTTGATTGTTAACAGCAGGTGTTCATCACTAATGCACAATCATCATTTAAGTAGTCACTTAATTATCTCATGAACTTTAACTCTTTGAGGACTTGGGATTTAACTTGAGACTTGTTGGTGACTTGGAAGGAATGATTTGATTCCTCTGGTGAAATCAGCTGCAGAGTTCATGGGTGGAATAAACATATGGCAGGACTTTTACTTTCTGACTCTGTGAGTCTAATTATCTTTCTTTTGTTGAGAAGAAAATGAAATATGTTCATATGAGTTCATGTCAGAGACTAAAATCAGCTTTTCAATCTCATTTCAATTTATCATTGGTTTAATTTGTTTTTGTTTTTTTCAGAGGTTCACATCAGTTGTTGTGATACAGTTGAAGCTGTGATGCGATTGGTCGTCACTGCTCTGGTGGGCGTGGCTTCTGCAGCTGCTGCTGTTCTTCTGATCAATGACGTCAGATCTGCTAGAGGATAAAAGAAGAAATCAGAACAGAAATCAAATATTCTCACATATATTGGATTTCTATCTTAAAGATGACTATTATGTGTAGTCTAATTGTTTAATGATGGCAAAATGAAGCTTTGCTAAAACAAATGTCACGTTTTCACATTTCTTTTTCGACTACTCTGTTCTTAATTTTTTTATGCTGAATTTTCATTTTGTTTCATTAATATATGCAGCAACCCCTAAATAAAAAAGTAAAATTATTTGTGTGTGCACTTGAATGGGAAAAATGCAGAGCACATATTTTGAGTATGGGACACAATACTTGGTCACATAACTTTCACTTTCATTTATTTTATTTCAGTCAATTTCTTTTAAGTCAGTTGTGTTTTTACTCACCTCTTCACTTTTTTCAAACTTCTATCTCTTTCTTTCAGTGATTCTATGTGTTGACTAATGAGCACTTAATTATCTGATGTAAATGCTTATACTCTGTAGTGTGCACACTGAGCAGTGTTCATTTAACACGATTGTGCTGAAGAGTAGAGCCTGTGTTTAAGGCAAAGATGGAGCAGAAAACATGGATGGTGCTTTAGTTAAAAGGCAGTAACTGTGTAGTTTCCAATGCAGTGATGTCTATCAGTGAGTTACATTAGTTCAGACATGTGTGCAGAAGGTCGACTCCAAGAGATTTGAGTTTAATTGATGCAGCTTTAATCATTTATTGAGCAATTCAGTTTAAAATATAAACACAGTATAAATATTAGCTTTTTAATGGTTTAAGACAAATCACAGTGATATTACTAATAGTAAGTATACTTAATTCTTTATAGCTACATGAATTTGCATTATTTTTATTTAATGCAATAAATATACACTAAAATACAATTCAATAATAAAACAGCAGTGACAACATGCAACAGGAAATCTGAAGAGGACTTTTCATTTGTAGACATACATTTATAATTATTCCCATGCATTAAGAAAAGTGATAATGCAGCAAAAAAAGTCATTTTTGTGCTGGAAGTATTTTTTCCATTAGTTTTCTCCATAAAGATAAAAAAAAAATAAAAAATAAAGGGCAAGAAAACCAAGACATATTATAGGTAAAATAAGACATAATGAACCTGTGATGCAAAACATGTTATGTTTCTCTGATTGATATTTCATGTAATATGGATTACATAATCAGATATAAAAAAATAAAATAAAAAAATAAATAAAAATACCTTGTAATTATATTTTTATTACATGTTAAAATCATCATAATCAGATTGCAGTTACTTGTAATACATTATATATATTTCACACAATGGCATCCATTGATCTTCACTAATTATTTCAAATAATGAGTAACATTATACAGTTTTTGAGTAATGAGTAACATTTATACAAAACTTTGGTCCCCTGGGAATTATAATATTCGGTTTTCACCGAATTTCACAGTAGGCTTACACACAGGTGCAAAGACTCGTTCTCGCCCACTACAGTGCAATTCGGCTGTATATATCCAGCTCCCAACCCAACTTTGAGAATAGATTAACGGTGATATTTTTTTAATCACCCGATAAGAGTCTCGCGTTAACGCCGATAACAGCCCACCACTATTAAAATGTTAAATTTTTATTTATTTAGCACAGAGGAACAGCTCTGTTGAGCTTTGGTGAAATAACCATCCATCCTTCATCTTATTATAATAACTCCTGTGTTAAAGTTCTTGTGATGCTCATCTGCTGATTTGAATAAAAACAGGATACATTTTCCTAAATTTCTAAATTTAAATGTACTCTAGCTTAGTTTACAGATAGTGTCACTCAGCTAACCTAGGATAATTATGTGCTTGTAAATTGTCTTTAATGCTAATAAAACAGGGTAAATACGATTAAGCGTGCTCATTTTAACCGCTTAGCCGTTAACCGACTGTAAGAATTTTGACCGATCAGTAAACGTTACAGAGATAATGCTTAACGACACATATTTTACATTTTTAAGCTGAGCAGTGTGTTTTTCCATATGTTTGTCTGACTGTAGTTTTTTACTTCCAAACTTTTGTAATAATGAATCACAGAAGGTAAAGTTAGAGAAGAGAACAGCTCTGTTTGCAGTTCAAATCAGATTCAAAACAGATTCTGTTAAGGTTTATTTGACATTTAAAATGATGTCAGGTTTCAGTACAGTATCGTTTCTAATCTAAGGGCAATCCTTCATACTTGTTTTTCTCCATGTCTGCTGTGGAAAAAATAAATAATATTTTGAATGTCTCAACTGACCAATCAGAGTCAAGTATTCCAGAGAGCCAAATAATAATTTTGCATAAAGCACATGATGTTTCTCTCTCACTATAGTTTCTTCATGTGATACTCACTATTTCTGGAGCTCCTGCTGCGATATTTAATAACAGCAGCTACAACAGTCAGCAGCAGCAGAACAACAATAACACCAACAACAATTCCTGCTACAGCAGCTGAAGACAGACCTGAACCTGAAACAGCTAAAGACACACAGACTTAAGTGAGAGAAAACATTACAGTGTGTTTATATACCATATTCACTGCATATATTCTCTCTATATACACTATTGCATGTCCAACAGGTCTATTCCTCTGTTAAAATATAGGGTAAGAGAGTAGATAGAGAGTAATTTTCACTGTCTCATGACTTAATGATACAATAGTCAATAGCTTATTCATTATTTCTGACTTCTTTATTACAAGCATCAGGTGGTTAGGATGATGTTTGACATTTTATTTATGGATTTTTTTTTAAATGTAGTATTTTGTGTTCAAATGAAATTCATGTTTTTGGAAGGTTAATTGTAAAGTCAAGCTCCCCTTAAGACCAATGCATTTATAAATATATTGTACATCTTTTTATGAAATATAACAAGAGATTAAAAAAAAAGGAATGGAGAAAATATACCCAAGTCAAACTCCCTCTTCTCCATACGGGGCTCTTCTTCAGTTGTGACTTGATCAGACAGAGCAGCTGGAATAATAAGATTGATATATATATATATATATATATAAAAAATGGAGAACACTGACGCTGAACTATTGAATAAATCATTTTGGCAGTTTCTTTTCATTTGCATAACTGCAGGAATGCTGAAGTGATGAATAAAAAAAATACTGCAATAATTCATAAAAATAGAATAATCAATTTTGATTTCATGGCGTCTTCAAAGAAACATGAACCAATGGTGATAA
>NC_039264.1:31958989-31988989 GCF_003368295.1 Carassius auratus
TTAGATGCAGAGGAGTCAGTGCTGGAGGGAGATTCAGTCACTCTACACTCTGGTCTTACTGACATAATGGATGAAGATCTGATTCTGTGGAGGTTTGGATATAACAACACTTTAATAGCTGAAATCAATTTAGTGGCCGACAGCACGGCTGTATTTGATGATGTTCTTGATGAGAGATTCAGAGACAGACTGAAGCTGGATCATCAAACTGGATCTCTGACCATCACAAACACCAGAACTGAACACACTGGACTCTATCAACTACAGACCAGCAGTGTGAGCAAGAGATTCACTCTCACTGTCTATGGTGAGTTTGTTACATTGTCATAATTAAAGTATATCCTAATAAGCTGTCAATCTTATACATATAAATCTTGAGAGACACATTTATGTTTCAGTCAGTTGAATATTGTTATGTATTGTTATGAAGTCAGCATCTCAAACTAAAGAAAAAATACAACTAATCATAATAGTTTATCATTTGAGAATAACACACAATCTCTCCCTGAGCTCAACAGTCAAAAACAGCCATTATTTATCAATAATAGTATTAAATCAGATTTGTTTTCTCATGTTTTCAGCTCGTCTGTCTGTTCCTGTCATCAGCAGTAACTCTTCACAATGTTCATCATCATCATCATCATCTTCATCATCACAGCAGAATTGTTCATTGGTGTGTTCAGTGGTGAATGTGGGTCATGTGACTCTCTCCTGGTACAAAGGAAACAGTTTATTGTCCAGCATCAGTGTGTCTGATCTCAGCATCAGTCTCTCTCTACCTCTGGAGGTGGAATATCAGGAGAAAAACAGCTACAGCTGTGTGATCAACAATCCCATCACAAACCAGACCACACATCTGGACATCACTCAACTCTGTCAACCATGTTCAGGTGAGATTAGCATTTATTTACTTATCTAGTTCAAGTTCAAGTTCAAGTTCATTTATTTATATAGCACATTTAAACAGCCACACTAGACAGACCTAAGTGCTTTACAGAACAAGCATATAAAAATAAAAGCAGCAAGACACACTTAAGCACATAGAGAACAACTAAGCTAAGATTTATTATAAAATCAAGAAGCAAATGTAAAATAATAAGAACAGTCTAAGATAAGTAATCAATATGCTAACGAGAATAGATAAGTTTTGACCAGAGACTTAAAAACAGAGAGGTTGGGAGCAGTTCTGATCTCTAAAGGCATGGTGTTCCACAGACAAGGCCCTGCCACCGCAAAAGCACGCTCCCCTCTACGCTTAAGTCTGACACGAGGGACTACTAGCAGCGCCTGGTCGTGGGATCTGAGACTTCTGGACGGAATGTACGGATGAATAAGTTCAGAGAGATAAACTGGTGCTAGGTTGTGTAAAGATTTGAAGACAAAGAGAAGAATTTTGAAATCTATTCTCTGCCGGACTGGTAACCAATGTAAAGATCTGAGAATGGGAGAGATATGGTCATATTTGCGACAATTATGGATGAGTCTGGCCGCCGCATTTTGGACTAACTGAAGACAGGAGATTTGAGAATCTGATATACCGCAATATAGTGAGTTGCAATAATCCAGTCGACACGTGATGAAAGCATGAACCGCCATTTCCAGAGTTATTGGAGTGAGAAAGCCTTTGATTTTAGATAGTAAGCGAAGTTGGTAGAAACCAGAACTGACTACAGATGAGATGTGTTTATCAAACTTTAAAGACTGGTCAACAAGAACACCTAAGTTCCACACTTCTGTAGATTTAAAGGGAGATAGACCTCCCAAGTCTGGGCATGTGCACTGGGACCTTTCACTCGGGCTGAAAACAATGACCTCGGTCTTATCATCATTAAGGGATAGGAAATTTTGAGCTAGCCATGCCTTCACCTCCTCTTAGCATAGATGAAGAGAGTTTAGTGCTGCAGGATTATTGCGCTTGATAGGAATGTAAATTTGGGTGTCGTCTGCATAAAAGTGAAAAGATACACAGTGTTTCCTAAAAATTGTGCCCAGCGGTAGCATGTAAAGAGAAAATAGAGTCGGAGCCAAAATAGAGCCCTGTGGAAGACCACATCTCAGGGGTGCCATGGAGCTGGAAAAGTTTCCCATTTTTACTAAAAACTTCCTGTCAGTAAGGTAGGACTGGAACCATGACAGGACAGAGCCTTTTATGCCCACCCACGTCTCCAGTCTAGCTAACAGGGTAGGGTGGTCAACGGTGTCAAAAGCCGCCGACAGATCTAGGAGAACTAGAACCACAGTGTCTCCACGGTCAGTGGAGAGATAAATGTCATTTAGCACTCGCATGAGAGCGGACTCAGTGCTGTGGGCAGTCCTAAACCCAGATTGAAACACCTCATATATACAGTTATTTGACAAAAAGTGTTCGAACTGATCCAACACGATTTTCTCTAATAGCTTGGAAATGAAAGGTAGGACAGAGATTGGCCAGTAATTTTTTAAAACAGAAGGATCCAGTGAAGGCTTCTTGAGCAAAGGAGTGACCGTAGCCACTTTAAGATTGGCCGGAACAGATCCAGTGCTTAGACACTTGTTAATAAGCGATACCATACCTGGACCCACCGTGTTGGTGATTAATTTTAAAAATCTCGGGTGAATGATATCATTTGGGCAGAATGAAGGTTTGAGCTTAGCCTCCACATCCTTCAGTGTCTGGAGGTTAATGGGAACAAAAGCCTCCCAAACACAGGAGGTACGCGGCATAGTAGGGGGGAGAGTTAATTTAGGGCAGATACTGGTCCTTAATGTAGTGATTTTGTTAATAAAAAATCTCTGGAAGTCTTCACATAGAGCATCTGAGGCAACAGACAATTTAGCATATGGGTTTAAAACAGAATGAATGACAGAAAACAAGACCTTAGGGTTAGAGTGATTGGATTCAATTAAGTTTGAGAAGTATGCAGCTTTAGCTGATTTAGCAGTGTTCTGATAAGCTGTAAGTGAGTCTTTGAACATGCGGAAGGAGACACTTAGCCTGTCCCGTTTCCATTTGCGTTCGGCCTTTCTACATATTTGTCTTTGGAGACGAGTGTCAGAATTTTGCCACATATCTGATTTTGGTTTGGGTTTGTGAGGCTTAAGAGGAGCAGTCACGTAAGCTACTTTAAGCCAGGCAGAATTTAAGATGCTGATCTGCATCCAGGTCAGATAAAGGTTGGTCCAAGTGCCAGTGAGAGCATAGCTCAGTAAAGCACAAGTCGAAGTTTGTGTTGAACTGAGGAGAATAGAACCGTGACATAACAGGATCAGTAGTGGGTTGAGAAAGCTCCAGAAGAGACAGTGAGAATAAAATAGGCTTGTGATCAGAGAGAGGAAATTCAGAGATAACAATATCAGTGACATCAATCCCATAAGATAACACAATGTCCAGTGTGTGGCCTTGAGTGTGGGTAGAGTTTTTGACCCACTGCAGTAGGTTAAAAGCATCTATTAAGTCAAGAAACTCCTGCAAGAGGGAGTTTGAATGACAGCAGACATTAATATTGAAGTCCCCCAACAAAAGGAAGCGATCATAGTTTGTGGCAATGCTGCCAATGAACTCAGTGAATTGGAGTATAAAATCCTTAGTGAAGAGTGGAGGGCGGTATATCACCCCTATACAGATGGGACCATTCCAATCTAGGTGGAGAAGCTGAGTTTCAAAGCTGGGGAAGGCCGTTGCAGGGACCAGCCGGCAGCGTGAGGAGAGAGAGTTATTTAAAATAGTTAAAATCCCACCCCCGCGTCCATTAGGACAAGAAGAGTTAAAAAATGTACAGTTTGCTGGAACCAGTTCTGATAAGGGAGATAAATCACCGACCTTTATCCATGATTCTGTGATGAACATAAAATCCAAGTTGTGTGATGAGTAGAAGTCGTTTAATAAAAAGGTCTTATTCACCACGGAGCGGGCGTTTATTAGCGCCAACTTAGGTAGAGGAATAGACACGTGAGATGACGGCACTTTTCTCAATGAGCGCAGATTTCCGTGATTTACTCCGTTCCGCCGGTCGGCCAACACTGCGGAGATCAACCTGAGTGGCAAGACTCAAATGTAGAGGGAAAACAGGATGAAGACATCGGTAAACCGAGTCCCGCGGGTGCCATGCTTCAGATCTGCGTCCAAACGAAATGTCAGCTAGTAAATAAGCTTTCAGTTTCGTCATGTAACCTCCGCGGCAACCTCGTTTCCTCCTGCGCTTTCTCCGCACGGTATTTAGCGGCTACCAGCAGATATCGAACAGGAAGATAGTTTGGGGAGGCTCGTACGGTTTGTGAAGTGGGCATTCCACGTCCACGGTGTGAAAGTTTGCGTATGAATCCCCAACGGAGGTGCGGATGTCTAGGAGAGCTTGACGGGCGTACACCAGCCGCGTACAACAGGCAAACGACACATCAGACAGAAAGAGAAGAAAACACGAGAGCTGCAGACGGCATGCCAAACACACAGGCGCCATCTTTTTTCAACATTAGTGTTAGTGTAGACATTATCTCAGTCTACTGATCATGTGCTGAAAGGATTGCTCAAGACATAATACAGCCAGTCTCAAAGCAAAGTTTGGTGATGAGTTTGAAATGAGTTGACCAATAGTTGTGCTTTAATACATTCAGTGTGTTTGTATCTACTCAGCCACTTCTTTATAACTGAACTTGTCAATAAACGTGGCTGCATTACAAAGAGCTGCTTGGAAAGTAGTTCGCTGTGAGACAGATCTAAGCAAGGAATAAGTAAGAATAATTGATTTGTGCGCTTGTGTGAATTAGGTTTGTGCGTCCCTGCAGCAGAGTTTCTAAACAGGGCTATTATTACCTCGCTAGTGAGAAATGTCATGTGTATTTACTTTTGGAAAATCGTCTGTCATGTTGTTGTTTTTGTTAGTTCTGTAATTTCCGTTATTTCAATTTTACTATTTTAAGTGATATGGAACTGTATGTGATCAAGAGAGCTGCCTGGAATTACTTTCGCCATGCATTTCCCAGAAAATATTTGCACACCTCAGAACGTTCGTCAGCCAATCAGATTCAAGAATTTAATGGCCCTGTAGTATAAATGACAATCAATAGATAAAAAAACAGATGATTTAGTAAAGTCAAGTCATCTTTATTTATATAGAGCTTTAAACAAAAAAAGATTGTGTCAAAGCAACTGAACAACATTAATAAGGAAAACAGTGTGTCAATAATGCAAAATAAAGGCAGTTCATCATTGAATTCAGTAATGCCATCCTCTCAGTGATGACCAGTTGAAACCAGTAGTTCAATTCCAGGCTGCAGCAAAGTCAGATTGTGCAGAATAATCAAATGTTTCCTGTGGTCTTGTCCTGGTGGTCCTCTGAGACAAGGTCTTTACAGGGGATCTGTATCTGGGGCTCTAGTTGTCCTGGTCTCCGCTGTCTTTCAGGGCTGTAGAGGTCCTTTCTAGGTGCTGATCCACCATAGATCAGACTGAGAATTTCCCTCAAACTAATGACTGTGTCTCTCTATCATTACAGACTCTTGGTCTCTGATAGTGCTGATCTCTGGATCTCTGTTGATTGTGGTTGCATTCGGGATGTTTCTCATATACAGGACGTGTAGAAAAACTGGTCAAAAAGGCAAGTTGTTTGACTGTTTATATAAATTGACATTTTGCAATGTTCTTTACTCGTCTCGCTCAGAAAAACAAATTCTGCATTTCTCAAAATGCATTAAAACACACCAGAAATACAAACCCGATTCCAAAAAAGTTGGGACACTGTACAAATTGTGAGTAAAAAAAGAATGGAATAATTAGCAAATTTCATAAAGTTATATTTTATTCACAATAGAATTTAGATAACATATAAAATGTTGAAAGTGAAACATTTTGAAATGTCACAGCAAAATCTCCAGTGTTAATTTAACACTCTTGAGTGTGGACTCATATAAACACTGAAGCAGTGTTAAAAGTAAAACACTGAAGCAGAGTTGAAGTTAATGAGATAATTACGAAATTAATTGGGTCATGATTGACCATTGTTGAAGACACCTGATGTTAACAAGCAGACTCACCAAACGAGAAAATCACAATTTGTGTGTCATCATTATAGTGGTCAGTGTTTGCTTCAGTTGGGATCTTGAACCTTCAGATGTTTACTTTAGATTTTGTGTTGCTGTGGTAACAGAATTAAGAACATACAGACCAGAGCAAAGGCAATCATGTGTGCTATTGATTGTGGTTTGAACTAATTGTGATGGAGTGACCTGAATGCGTGAGTTCAGGTTTCATTAATGTATACATGAATTAAGTGGGAAAAAAAGATGGCAATCCATAATTTTTGGCACAATATGACATGTTTTTAAAAGTTAGTTCTACATAAAGAAAAAAAATTATTTAGTTTAGAAACACAGACATCAAGAATCAGCGTGAGCATCACAACAATGTTGACCATCAAAAAAGCATGTTGTAGCCAATAAAAACTCATCCATGGCTCCCATCATGCATTGCGGCATGAATAAATTATGAGCTGAACTCTCTTTTTAACTTTTTATTCTTACTATATTTTATTTTTGCTGTTTTTATGTACTTTTTTTTGTATCTAGTTTTGTGATGTTCAGAGTAGATCTGTTTATCTGGATATGCTGTTTGTCACCATTGTTGAGATTCATACGCTGATTCTTGTTATCTGTGTGTGCCTAAAAAAAAGACTCTTTATTTAAAAATTAAATAAAATCAGAATCACTTGCAAGAGATGGCTACAAAATCAATAGAAAATGCAGACGCTTTCATTGTGGAATCAAAGCTGTTACAATCAATACTGGAAGTTTTATTTAGAGAAAACACTGTAAATTAGTTCAGTAACTCAGGTCAAACAATGATTACATTTAAACATAATCATCACCACCCGATGACTTTTGCTCTTGATTTGAAAAACAAATTTTAAAAGTAAAAAGCCACAAGCCAAGATCCCAGCTAAAGCAAACACTGAACACTATAATGGTGACACACAAATTGTGATTTTCTCGTTTGGCGAGTCTGCTTGTTAACATCAGGTGTCTTCAATAATGGTCAATCATGACCCAATTAATTTCATAATTATCTCATTAACTTCAACTCTGCTTCAGTGTTTTACTTTTAATACCGCTTCAGTGTTTATATGAGTCCACACTCAGAGTGTTAAATTAACACTGGAGATTTTGCTGTGCATGCCAAATATTGGCTCATTTTGGTTTCATGAAAGCTACACATTCCAAAAAAGTTGGGACAGGTAGCAATAAGAGGCCGGAAAAGTTAAATGTACATGTAAGGAACAGGTGGAGGACCAATTTGCAACTTAATGGCAAGTGTCTCTCAGTACTGCTGCGGTGAAAAATAGTGGAGCAATATCAGAAAGGAGTTATTCAGAGAAAAATTACAAAGAGTTTGAAGTTATCATCATTTACAGTGTATAATATCATCCAAAGTTTCAGAGAATCTGGAACAATCTCTGTGTAAGGGTCAAGGCCAGAAAACCATACTGGATGCCCGTGATCTTCGGGCCCTTAGACAGCACTGCATCACATACAGGAATGATACTGTAATGGAAATCACAACATGGGCTCAGGAATACTTCCAGAAAACATTGTTGGTGAACACAATCCACCGTGCCTTTCGCCGTTACCGCCTAAAACTCTATAGGTGATCCAGAAGCACAGGTGTTTTCTCTGGGCCAAGGCTCATTTAAAATGGACCGTGGCAAAGTGGAAAACTGTTCTGTGATCAGACGAATCAAAATTTGAAGTTCTTTTTGGAAAACTGGGATGCCATGTCATCCGGACTAAAGAGTACAAGTACAACCCAAGTTGTTATCGGCGCTCAGTTCAGAAGCCTGCATCTCTGATGGTATGGGGTTGCGTGAGTGTGTGTGGCATTGGCAGCTTACACATCTGGAAAGGCACCATCCATGCTGAAAGGTATATCCAAGTTCTAGAACAACATATGCTCCCTTCCAGACGTCATCTCTTTCAGGGAAGATCTTGCATTTTCCAACATGACAATGCCAGACCACATACTGCATCAATTACAACATCATGGCTGTGTAGAAGAAGGATCTGGGTACTGAAATGGCCAGCCTGCAGTCCAGATCTTTCACCCATAGAAAACATTTGGTGCATCATAAAGAGGAAGATGTGACAAAGAAGACCTAAGACAGTTTAGCAACTAGACGCCTGTATTAGACAATAATGGGACATCATTCCTATTCCTAATCTTGAGAAACTTGTCTCAGTCTCCCCAGACGTTTGCAGACTGTTATAAAAAGAAGCGGGGATGCCACACAGTGGTAAACATGGTCTTGTCCCAACTTTTTTGAGATGTGTTGATGCCATGAAATTTAAAATCAACTTATTTTCCCTTAAAATGATACATTTTCTCAGTTTAAACATTTGATATGTCATCTATGTTGTATTCTGAATAAAATATTGAAATTTGAAACTTCCACATCACTGCATTCTTTTTTTATTCACAATTGGAACTGTGTCCCAACTTTTTTGGAATCGGGTTTGTACTAATACAAGACAGAAATGCAATTCTGTATTCATTTAATGATATAGTAACTCAGAAACATAATCCTACATGTGTAAAGATGCAGCACTAGGTTGGTTTTCATATTCAAATGTCTAGAATAACACTGTTTCACTAGTGGGTAACATTTTCTTGCATTTCATCACAACACAATAAAATGTGAATTGCTTTACCATTTGTCTTAGTATGATTTATTAATTATCTGCAAAAAATGTCTATAAAATTATTGAAAAGTATATACAATTGCACAATTAATTAAATGTATGCATTAATGTTTTAACTTTGACAGTCCTATAATATCAACACATATGTTGTGAACAACCAGATCTAGTTAAGATTGAGTTGTGGTTGTTGTTGTTTAATGCATCTATTGTTATTTTTAAGCAGTTCAGACTCCCGAAGAGATCATTTACATTGAGCCAACATTCAACAACAGAAAAGTGCATAAAACAGTACGATTTATTCCAAAGGTATGCTGTTCATCTTTGTCAATTTATCAGTCAGGCAAATTTATGTTATATATTTTTTAAGGCTACTACCACAGTCACAAGACATTAAACCTCTAAATTTTTGCACTCTTCATGTCAGTGGTACTGTACATACTGTCCTGGGCTGCCTTTCCCAAAAGCATTATTAGCCTAAATAAATTTTAAAGAACATTAACAGTATTTTATTTCTCAACCTCTGTGATCACTGCAAGTGAAAAAAAAGAAGACAAAAAAGATAAAGACCTAAACTCACCTTGAATCTCAAATCTATCTTCCGTAATATATATATATATATATATATATATATATATATATATAAAATATTATTTATTTACTTTTTTTACAGGATGTTAAAGAGGAGGGTCAAGTAGAGTATGCACCGATCACCATGAGAAGATAAAATATATCAGACCTGCAAAATCCTGCCACAACCATTATAACTCCTGCTAACAATAAGTTCTTTAAAACATGTAGATGAGTTTTGGGATTGTTGACAGTCACTACACATGCAGTAGCTACCTAAAGTCCTGTTCACACCGGCAGTGAATAACTAACAAATGACGAACCTGTATTTGGACTTGATTTGAGCTTTGAAATATTTATTGAGTGAATTCAGACATACTACTTTTGTCACATAGGAGGGAAGTATGTGTATGTTTTTATACCAGTTAAAATTATTTTCTTGTAGCATAATCTTAATGTACTATTGTGTCATGTTTATCAAAATAAAACCTATTATAAACCCAGTTCATTGGTAGTTAAATAGTATAGACTATATTCTTGACCATACAGAGGTTGCATGTAGGAGTAGCAGTAGGAGTACTGAATTAAACGTGTTTCTGTGGCTACATAAAAAGAAAACATCTGTGTTTTTGACACGTAGGTAGTGCATAATCCACTTCATCAGTGATAAAGTAGCCCACACAAAAACCACGCACACGTCACTATGGAAAACTTGAAAAGCGTTTAACTTCAGGCCTCTGTTTTTATTTAATTTAATTCCTCCCCCGATGAACACACCTAGAGTTAATTTTGCTAGATCAATGAGGAAACACGATCTAGTGGCGATCAGCGACTGCTCTACAGAGTGGTCAGATGGCTTCCAGTGGTGGACGAAGTACACAAATCAAGTACTTGAGTAAAAGTACAGATACGTATAATACAATATTACTCCAGTAAAAGTAAAAGTACTCCTTTTTCAATTTTACTCAAGTGAAAGTACAAAAGTACTAAATTTTTTATGTACTTAAGTAAAAAAGTACTGAAAGATAGATGTTTGCAATTTTATATAGGCTAATCTAATTTTATTTTAGCACATTTGTTTTATTTTTTTTTAAATACCTGGGATTTTTTCCAAAATAACCACTATATGGAGTCAAGATATATTTTTGTTGTTGATATGGACTACGCTGATGAGAGTAATGTTCACTGTGAAGCTTACACTGTGATGTACCTGAGATAAAAACAGAGATCACCATCTGATTTTCACCAGTAAGAACAAAGTATTTTAAAGTTTGTTGTTTTACAGAACATCACAGTTATATATGACATGATAATAAGGCCTGAAGATTTTAAGGAAAATATAATTATATTTTCATAATGATTTTTTCCTTCTCAAACCTTGTCTGGGGTGTAAAAACACCCCTGGCCAAACGGGGTGCATCTCTTCCCCTCTTTGATAATTACTGTTGTTACCATGTTCTGAACATCACATCATTTCTTTTCTCCCCAGATGTTATATATATATATATATATATATATATATATATATATATATATATATATATATATATATATATATATATATATAGGTGGTTGAATAACGTCCTTTATTAACGTCCTTAATAACAATGGATGAAAATTTTAGAGCTCTACTGATGAATAAGTCTAGAGTGTGTCCACCTTTGTGTGTGGGTCCATGTCCATGCTGAATCGACAGGTAAAAAAAAGCCTCAAGTCCAAATATTCATTTATCACCAATTAACTGTTTGACAAACACTTCCTGCTTCGAAGTCTGAATTTAAAAAAAATCTCAAACATGCTCCGATGTCCCGATCTGAATCAACCGAGTCGCGAACAGGCTCCGAAGTCCCGATCTGAAAACTTCGACCAAAGAATGTAAAAAAAAAAAAATAATAATAATAATAATTTTCTCTAATAAATCTAATAACTCTACAAATCTATGAAAGACTCAGATCACGTGTCTAAAAATAAATCGCTATAATAAAAGAGAAGTAATAAGAGGAGTGAAGTTTCCTACCGTTCTGCTGTGTTTGGTCCTCACGCGCGTCTGACGCTCCGCGGCGCGTCTCCGCCCCTCACACGCGCGTTTACAGCGCTAAATTAATCATCTTTGCCAATTATTATACATTTACTTCATTGTCAGCTCCAGGTACTTCATTTATTATTGTTCATTGAACTGTTTGAAACAAAAAAAGGTTGTATTTCAGTAATAATTCTAAATTATCAAAATAAAATATATAAAATAATGGTTTCTATTTTAATATCCTTTAAAATATAATCTATTTCTGTGATGTGCGCTGTATTTTCAGCATCATTCCTCCAGTCTTCAGTGTCACATGATCTTTAGAAATCATGAAAATATGATGATTTATTATTAGAACTATTAATAGTTGTGCTACCAAATATTATTTTGGAATCTGTGATCTGTGAAAGTGTTTTAAAGTTTGTGGTTTTACAGAACATCACAGTTATATATGACATGATAATAAGGCCTGAAGTTAGGAAGAACATTTTATGGAAAATATAATTATATTTTCATAATGACTTCTCAAACCTCGTCTGTGGTGTAAAAACACCCCTGGCCAAACGGGGTGCATCTCTTCCCCTCTTTGATAATTACTGTTGTTACCATGTTCTGAACATCACATCATTTCTTTTGTCGCTAGATGTAATCTATATACATATATATATATAGGTGGTTGAATAAAAATATTTGGACATTATTTATAAAAATTACCTCAAGTTAGCACCAGCAAGCTTGTTAGCTAGACATTTAGCATCAGCTACAATATTTACTTATTTTCAGTACTGTTATGAATAAACATGTCTGTCTAACGTTGTCTAGTTAATCCAAACAATATACATATGTATAACGTTACTGTTAATACACAATATAAAAACAGATGTCATGGTAGCATTTTAATAAAACTGTTAATATTACGGTAGCAGGGAATTTGGACATGCATGAGTTATTTTATTTAATCTGTGTTAGTTTAAGGTTATTTTATTTTATTGTTTAACCTAAAACACAGAGACGCTGATTGATGTGTCTGCATGTCAGCATTTCAGTGGGCTTAAACAGATCACTCTTTACAGCGGATTTAGTTCCCAAACAACTGACAATTTTGACCTAAATATGATTTTCAGTTACAATAATTAATCCTAAATTTCGACATTAATAATTTAGCAACATCAGATTGCATAATTTAGCGCTCACAAGATCTCCCGGTTCTTACTTCTGTAGACTCGCACTAAACGGTTCATTTGAATCAGTTTGGTGCGATTCGCGATCCGATTAAAGTTTATTTTGAAAAGACTCAGTTCGTTCATGATGAATCAGACACCGCTTCTGCGTGTCGGAGCACGTGATATTATAGGGAGTAACGATATGTTTTATGAAATGTAGTGAAGTTAAAAGTACGAAATTATGCTTTGGAATGTAGTGAAGTAAAAGTAAAAGTTACTCAAAATAAAACTACTCCAGTAAAGTACAGATACTTGAAAAATGTACTTAAGTACAGTAACGCAGTAAAGCTACTCCGTTACTGTCCACCACTGATGGCTTCTAGAGTTTGACTCTCTTTTGGAAGGCCCTGGCAGCTCTGGCCTCACTATCAGTTTGAGAGTCAAATTGAAACCTGCTGTGCTAATATTTATTAAATAGACCTGTTGGGTGCATACATGATTTTTTTTTTTTTTTTTTTTTTTTTTTTGCTGTTGATGTCAGTTTGTGAGTGTGTCTGAGGTCTTTGGTTATGTGTCTGTGAGGATAGGATGTGGGTGAAGGGTTTTTTCCATTCCTTTTCACATGTAGCTCACAGTTTGACATATGCCTTACGCAAAACAGCTTCACTACAAATGCTGAACCCATTAATAAAGAAGCAGATAAAAGAATAAACAACCTTAGTTCAAATAAACACTTAGATGTATTACCGCATGCAATGTGCAAATGTGTGAATTGATACATGACCTCACAGTCACACTGCTAAACGCAAGATAAAAAGTGACAGCTTCAGTGGTTGTTTACATCACACCTTTTGTATAAATGTCATATTTGTTAGCATGATAATGGTTCATAACACCATCATAAATACATCTGTGACAGAGTGACCTCACCTTTCCCTTTTGGTTAACGCAGCACCTACACATTCCCCTTCTTACCTCATTCCTCCTCCTCTGTTCCCTTCTGAGGCGATGTGGGTGCACATTTACTCCATTAGCACACTGGTTTCAAACACAAACATATCCACTCCATTCCCATCCCTCCCGACAACAGTTTGCGCTGTGAATAACAAAACTTTTGAGTTTGTTGCATTTGATAAAGATCACACTGACACAGTGAGTAACATCAACCTATCGAATCTTTTACTTCTCTGTCTTCACACCCGGTAGACGAACACATACATTGGTCAGGCATGACAGAATTCTTTCAGCACAATCAAACTCGATGCATCACTGAACACTAACTCATTGCATTATCAAACAACACTTGTGTGAGAACACAACATCCCCCCCCCCCTCCTACGGGGTTTCAAACATGAAATGATACAAAGTCCTTTAAGTGCCCTGAGCGAGAACGAATGCGGACAGGCTGTGGAGAAACATGGGGATGAGGCTGGGCATCCTGTGATGGGCAGGCACACATCTCAGCTGGCAGGTTGCTAGGCATGTCCGGAGCCTGTGCAGGCACTGTCTGAGGTATCAGCTGAAGTGCTGGGGTGTCCTGCCAAGCAGGGGGTGTGGATTGAGGTGTGACGCCTGTTGTATGACCCGGGGCTGGCCACTTTGCAGAGGCGACTTGCATGCCATCGTGTGCCATTGCTGAGCAAGAAGGTGGCTGGGCCTAACTGATGAGTAACTTGAAGAGGAGCAGACCAATATGAAGCGAGTTTGTTGTCTCTGTATGGCCTGCGAACCCTGACCCAATCTGCGGCCTTTATGTCAGGGATCTTAACACGTGCTGGAAATTGAATTTCTGCTTCATCCTCCTCTGCTGGCGAGTGACAGAGGCCCTGACTCTCAGTAGTGGTTTCTGAGGCAGTACGGGACTGAGCCTGTCGAGGGGAAGGTGGAGCTCACGGCCAAGCATTAGAAAAGCTAGAGAGACCCCTGTCGTAGACTGTTGGGTGTAGGGTGATAGTATGCCGTGATGAATACCTTTGTTTTTGAGGTATGTTGTGAAACAGGCTGAGATCAGCTGTGGGCCATTGTCAGTAGTGATAGTGTTTGGAAGGCCCCAGCGGGAAAACAGAGAGTCAAGGAAGTTAATTATGATTGAGAGGTCACAGAGCCGGTGGCAATGAGCTCAGGCCATTTCGAATGCAGGTCATAGACAACCACTAGGAAGCATTGGTGATGAGGAACTCCCTATATCTCACCACATATGTCTAGCTGCAGGTGGTCCCAGGGCTGCGATGGCCAAGCAAGAGGTTGTAAGGGTGGAGGGGCCTGGTGACCAGTGTTACCGCTCAATAGACAGGCAGCACAGTCTTTCACCAGGGCTCAATGTCTTTATCTATCCCTGGCCACCAAACCCGGTCCCTGCAGCGTTGCTTCAACTTCACAATACCCAGGTGGCCCTCACGAGCCATTGCCAAGACACGTGCACATAGGGAGCTGGGGATGACAGGTGTCATTCCAGCAGGACAGTTCCTGCTTTATTCTGGAAAATGTTGCCAGCCCTTCCGCCATTCAAAATATAGACTCTTAACTGAGAAAGGACCGGGTCCTGTTCCGATGCCTCCTTCAATTCGTGTAATGATACAACGGCCTGGAGGGGTGTGTGTAACATCTGGACAATGTCCTGTTCCACCTGGTCTGTGTCAGTGTGGGTGTGTGTGGTGGGGTGTGGCTGAGCAGAGCGGGACAGTAGATTGGCCACGACATTGTCTCTGCCTGTGGTGAACTTAAGATCAAAGTTATACTGGCAAAGACAGTCGGACTGGTGTAGCCTTAGTGGCCGGTGGCCTGTCCCGATGTGGAAATAAATGCAGTCAGGGCCTGGTGATCTGTCCTTAGGGTGAAAGCGTGGCAATAGAGATAAAAGTGCCACCTCTCGCAGGCCCACATGCAGGCTAATGCTTCACGTTCCCCCACTGAGTATTGCTGCTCAGTCTGATTGAGGGCCCGTGACTTAAAGGCGATGTGCTTCTAAACACCTTGCTGGGTCTATGAAAGCACTGCTCCTATGGCGGTAGCAGCTTCAGGTCCAGATGGTGTTTCACCTGCCTGTATAACATCTGTGCTGACCAACTGGCCCCCATCTTTACACAGATATTCAAAACATCTCTGGAGCTGTGTGAAGTTCCCTGCTGCTTCAAACACTTCACTATCATCCCAGTCCCCCCAAAAAATTACATCACTGGTCATGGAGACTTTCAAGAAACTGATTCTTGCCTACCTGCAGGACATCACTGGACCCTTGCTGGATCCTCTTCAGTTTGCCTACAGAGAAAACAGGTCTGTGGATGCTGCAATCAACATGGGACTGCATTATGTTCTGCAACACCTCAACGGACCTGGGAATTACACAATGATGTGTACTTCAGCTCGGATCAGGTGTGATCTTCTCTCAGACAAACTGACCCAGCTCTCTATGCCCACCTCCATCTGTGAGTGGATCTCCAGCTTCCTGACAGACAGGCAGCAGCTAGTAATGCTGGGAAAATCATATCCAGGACTCTCACGATCAGCACATCACAGCACGAACAGGCAGAGACAAAAGTTTTCCTTTCAAAAGGTACCACCCCTGTGAGACCTTATTTATTTGTTTGTTTATACTGAGCCACTTTAGATAAATGTTTTAGCTCAGTATGGATACATTTTTATTTATTTTGCCATGCATTTGAAAAATGACAAAAATGTGTTTTTATTGCAAGCTGTCTTGTGAACTAAAATTGTATTCTGTGACATCTACACCCCAGACAGCAAGCAGTTTCGGCCCAGGTCTGGCCCACATCTGGCCCACATGGATTTCATGAGCATGTTCAACCAACACATGCATAAGTAATACATTTGATGGGTGGAATCAAATCTTGTGGGGAAGAATTCACAAACCATTTAAGTTGTTTCACTTACAAATCAATTTTCTAATAGAGAATTCAAAAGGGTATGTAAATTGGTGGTAGCGTGCTTTCCACTAGTTTACACATTACTCTTAAAAACAAACTGCTCTGCAGGATCAGTATTAAATGGCTGTGTTCATTCACGTACGTCATTTTACTTGGCATGTTTGGTTTCCCATAACCAGGCACTAATGGGGCGAATGAGGGACTATAGTATTATAAAGTTATTAACCCTTAAACTGTGACAAACTCTGTTTTCCAGTTGTCTTTGGTGTTGATGCGTATGGAATGAATCAGTGACGGAGGGAGATTCAGTCACTCTGAACTCTGGTGTTACTGAAATGATGAATGATGATGTGATTCTGTGGAGGTTTGGATCTGAAAACATTTTAATATTGCGAATGAACATAATGAATGGCAGCATGACTGTATATGATGATGTTCTTGATGGGAGATTCAGAGACAGACTGAAGGTGGATCAAACTGGATCTCTGATCATCAGAAACACCAGAACTGAACACACTGGACTCTATAAACTACAGATCAACAGTGTGCGTGAGAGATTCAGTCTCACTGTCCAACGTGAGTAATAAGTTTCACATTCACATTTACTACATATTTTAAAGTTAATTAATTTTCATCTTCAGTCATTAAAATGACTAAATCATTTCAACATTTAAGCACATGTTGAAAGAAAGTGACCATGTCACAGCAGTTATCATACTTTGCTTGGGTCACATTCACGCACACACAATCAAATTTCTAGTCATAATTTCAATTAATACAATGAGCTTTCACGGGGGAATCACGAGTGGCCAATGCCACCTCAGGGGAACTGCGAGTGGACACCACCGCCTCTCGAGCTTTCTGAGCAGCCACTGCTGCCTATGGGGGAATCGCGAGTGGACACCACTTCGTGTAGCCCAGAAGCCTCTCACTGTATAATCAACAGAGGGAGGCGTGGGTGGGAACTTGGGAGGAGGTTCCAGTGGAGGACAAACTCCTGAGAGGGGGCCAGCAGACAGAGACACAGAGGGAGGAACCAGGGAGGAGACAGGAGGGATCTGGATCTGAACCCAGGCCACAGCCATAGCGCCCCAAGGTGGACTTCTCCCGACTGTAGGAGAAGCCATGGAGGAGGAATGGCCGCTGACTCCATGCGGAGCAGGAGCCTGAGCTGAAGAGCCAGGGTGACAGGGAAGATCCAGAGGTCCTAGGCAGAACTGATGGCTCTGGCAACCGACACGGAGATGTGGATCTGGAAGGCCCATGGGAAGAAACTAGACACACCTGGGAACATATCAAACCAAAAACGGGAGACAGAAACTGGGTCACAGGGGCAAAAACACTAAATATGTCCAGAGGTGTGAAAGCAGCACTGATTTAGATGATCGCTCAGTTGTTCAAGGCTTTCAGTAGCCTATCAGTATAAATATTGACCTCACCATTGTGTGTCAAACTAAACACTTTATTCTGATTTATTCATATTTCCCTCATATTTTCCAGCTCTTCTGCCTCTTCCTAACTCATCATCATCATCATCAAAATATGAACATCTTAACATCACTGAACTCTGTCAGACATATGCTAGTATGTCAGTGGTGACATTGGTGTTTTTTGTGTGTGTGTGTGTGTGTTTTTTACCAGCCTGATAACTTTAAAGATGCCAGAAATGCATTAAATAATTAATCTAAAAAATGAAACTTATGCCATAATTTACCAAATTCAATTAGATCTGGGATTTGCAGATATATTTTGCCAATATTTGTATTTTTATTATTTTGAGTTCCTAACAGAGATGCTGAAAAAACACAGCTCCCTTTTATCATTGCTCTTTTTTTTCTTCAGAAGTTCCCCGCTGCTGTGAGTCTATTGAAGCTGTGATCCGATTGGTCGTCACTGCTCTGATGGGCGTGGCTGCAGCGGCAGCTGTTGTTCTTCTGGTCAATGACGTCAGATCTTCTAGATAACAGAAGAAAACAGAACAGATAATATCATATAAATATTGTGTCTTGGAGTTGTATTCGGTAAAGATGAAAATGCGTGGTCTACTTGTTTAGTGGAAGCTTTGCTTATCAATGCTCTCTTCTGATCTGGAATCCTTTCAATCTGGTGTCACTGAGGCCATCTGGTGGCCAAAACGATGGATATTCTTAAAAATTTGAATCTGTAGACCATGGCTGGGCAATGTCGTTCCTGAATAAAAATGAATGTGATAAAATGTAGTTCACCTGCACTTAATAATGTCTTCAAGATAACTAGAAATCTGATTTGCATTGGAGCTGAACTCTGGAGGACAAAGGACCAAAGTTGTATGCTGCAATATTGCAAATGATTTGGAAAATAATCTATAAAAGTAGATTTGTCAGGCCAATAAAGCACCTGAAAAGTAAAGCACCTGCTAAACTGATAGCTACATCTATGAATCACATAGGGGTTAAACTTCCATTATATAAATTATATATATATATTTTTTTTCCTATTTAGATGTCCAAATAGTGGGTGTTAAACTCAGTTCATGGAGGACAGGGCCCAGCAGAGTTTAGTTCCAAGTTTAGTTAAGATGTTTGTTTTTCGAATAAGTTTGTGGTGTCATGATTGTGAGCTTGTGATTGGTTCTGCAGGAGTTTGGGCGGGGCTTTAATACCACGGCTCCACTTCACGATCACTAGTTTACTACTATCAGCTTCCAAATAACATCATTTTCACAAGATGAGAGATATCATACTGGGATGTTTTGGCTCCAGTTTTTGTGTGTATAAAGTGTAAGGAAGTGAAGATGTGTCAATCATTTTTGAGAAAACTCCAGTAGTCTCTCTACTGATACTATATCTCTGTGTAACAGTAACATCAGTGTTTAGAGAATCAGAATCTCTCTCTATCACTGACACAGAAACTGTTACGAATACCTGCACTGAAACGGTTCAGACCTTCACTAGTTAAAAGTATAACCACAAAAGAATATGTGACCCTGTCTGTAAAATGCAGGATTAAGATAACAATCTATGAGATAAACATCAACCATTAATCAGCCATGGATTTCAACCATTAATTTCACTATGATTTCGACTGTTGACATGCCCTTTACTCAGTCAGTATTAAATATATCAAGGTTAATTTGTTACAGAATGTTCTTTACATTATGAATGAGGATTTTATCTAAAATATCTCAAAAAAAACAAAAAAAAAAAACACTTTAGCTGGGTTTTCACAGGCAGATTCGGATGTACACAAAATCAAGCGCGTTACAGGATGAGTGCATTAAATTCACATCTACATGTGTATTTATTCATTTATATATTTTTCTCTCTTTAAAAAAAAAAAAAAGTAAGCAGCAACCTAAAAGGAATATTTAATAAGTAGTGAATAATAGCCTTTGTCAAAAAAAAAAAAAGAAAGAAAGAAAAAAAAAGGCTCTCCTAGCTGCCAATTATTACCTGAAGGTCTTTGGGTGTGTTTTAGAAGGAAGTGTTGTTGAACACATTGGTCATGATCTGATTCAGTCTTCAGTCTGGAGGAAGTCAGCAGAGAGTTCACTTTGTTAACAGCTTGTTCTCTACACAACTTTACTGCAAGCTTTCACATTTGACTGAAACTATTTCAGACCGCTGAACTGATGATGTACATGTTTCACACACTGGCGTTTAGCTGTTTGTGCTGTTGCCGCCTGGCTGGTAAGTTACAAAACTTAAAAAAAAAAAAATAATAATAATTTATGCAGTTGCATGTTATTATTGTGGAGCTCTAATGCATTAAATTCCACTATCAATCAATAAGTAATGCAGCCTATACAATCTTTACATAATAATAATAAATATCTAATATTGCTTTTATGCTCGCTAGGCTAGGGTTAGGTTTTCAACGATCAATATATCTGTCCTTTCCAGTGCACACAATCCATGCAGTAATCTCAGAAAACCTAATGCAGATATTTTAATAAATCCAAATTAGCCTCAGATAATTACAAGGTCTAATATTTGTCAAATAATCTCTGATGTATTATGTGAACTATGAAGCACAGACCTTTGGTGTATATATGAGTCTCACACACAGCTGTTAAAAAACTCACACTGGAACATACAGCCGCTAAAATTAACTTTTTGATTATCAGATTAAATTACTGAGCAAAAATTCAGAAAAAAAGGGAAGCTAGTTCTGAGAAAGGATCGTGCAGCATATATGTTTAACAGTTAAACTCAGCTCAACATGTGTGATAAAATAAATAAATAAAATGTGTCTGAAGAGAGAGTTCCCAGTCTTCACCAGATCTGCTAAGACAACTTTCACGAAGCAACCGAAGATAAACCTCTTCCACAAACAGACGTCTCCTCAGTTAGAGTTAACCAGTTTATTAATGTACTAGTTTAACTACAAACTAACTAGAATTAGACTGTATTTATACTGTACACATAGTTTATGTGTGCTTCGAGTACAGTAAAATATTTCTTACTTCCTAACACTCTGTCTTCGGTTGCAAACTCTGCTTGACCACAGCTTCATTTTAAGCAGGTCTTTCCAATGTGGCTATTACTGGATGTTTGTGGTTAATGTACGTGCATGTCTTGAGGTGTGAAGGGTGTGTGTGTGTGTGTGTGTGTTCTTGTGAATATAGTGTGCGAATAAAATGACCTTCACAACATAAGAAACAGTTTTCCTGTGAAATAAAGGACAGAATCTATGAATGCTACACTCTTAAAAGTTAAGGCTGCAAGATTATTATTATTATTATTTTTTTTGTTGTTGCAATGATTCCATTGAAGAAACATTCATTTTGGTTCCCCAAAAACACTTTTCAGTGAGCATATCTTAAATGAAACACAATTTAAAAAAAATCTAAAGAATCTTTTCAGCATTTGAAAGGTTCCATGGATGTTTAAGGTTCTTCACGGAATTATTGATGCCAATAAAGAACCTTTATTTTTAAGAGCGTAATGTTAAAGTTAATGCATGAATGTGATATGTTAATATCATTTACTATGTTTATTTGAAATATGAGATTGATATTCAGCTGCATATTCATTTTTATATAGCCATGATTTACAGGTCATGCAGATTATTTGTCAATCAAGTGAATTATTTTTAAAATGAAGGCATTGGAATGTTATTGTACAGTTATCTATTAAAGATTATGACTGCACATGAATTAAAAATCTATAAATCTTATATTAAAAAACTGAAAAGTCAATTTGATTTCATGCTGGCTTCACTCAGTGTTCGAACTATACCGTGTCCTTTGGGGGAGCCAAAGTGTATGCATTATTATACATTATCGACATGGTAGCTTCAAAAAAGGACTTACAAAGATACTTAACAGCTACAACTGTATATGCACTATTATACTTTATCGACACAAATTGATAGGTCAAACAGCAAACAAACAGCCACCCACAAAAAGCCTGTTGTTTGTTTATATTTTAATCACAGTCAAGCATGAATTAATAATATTTTAGCTATTTTACACTTAATAATCCATCATGATAACATTACACAACAGAAATTGCACTTCAAAATATTCACATTTTTCTCTTTTTCAGGGGAGCCCATGTTTTATTAAGGGGAGCCGAGCTCCCCCGTAGTTCGCACTATGGCTTCACTGAAAGATGCCCATCATATATTAGTGTCAAATGATCACTGCTCTTTTGTTTCTGTTGAAAGCACAATGAGCACATACTGCTTACGTGTCCAGGGTGAAATGAGCATAAATGAACCGGCTCGGTCCAGTTGTGTTGCTGGAGTGTTTTTCATCTGATTTTGTAGTATTTGTCTTTTTATAACCTTCACCCAGACGAGGCCTCCCAGACTGAAATATAAGTCTGAGCTGTTTCATCTGAAAGAAACTTGCACTGACTGATCTTATGTTGCGTCTCAGTATGCACACCAGTAATATTTTTTTTCTAAGGCTCTTCATAAACTTAATGTAACTGAGCTATGACCTAATTCTGTCTTAGTCTAAGATCTGTCTGTGAAACCAAACCTTAATCTCCCAGAGGCACTGAAGAGAATAACCAAATTATAATTTATTTAATAATAATAATAATAATAATAATAATAATAATAATAATAATAACAATAATCAGACTCCAGATTGGCTCCAGACCCAGCTTTACTAACAGTGTCAGCTAACTGAAAATAATACGTCAGAAAATATGAATCCCACGATACTTTTGTGTCTGTTCTGCTGTTCTTCATTACATTTACAAAACTGATCTATTGAAGAAGGTCAACACAATTATTTGAGACCTTTAATCTGTGACTGTGTTCTTCAGGTGTGTTTGCTGATACAGTTACAGAGGAGTCAGTGTCAGTGACGGAGGGAGATTCAGTCACTCTAGACTCTGGTCTTACTGACATAATGGATGAAGATCTGATTCAGTGGAGGTTTGGATCTGAAAACACTTTAATAGCTGAAATCAGTGTAATGGCCGGCAGCGTCACTATATATGATGATGTTCTTGATGGGAGATTCAGAGACAGACTGAAGCTGGATCATCAAACTGGATCTCTGACCATCACAAACACCAGAACTGAACACACTGGACTCTATCAACTACAGAGCAAGAGTGTGAGAAAGAGATTCACTCTCACTGTCTATGGTGAGATAAATATTGGTTTTATTAACTTGTTAGACGTACAGTACAGACCAAAATTTTGGAAACATGAAAGTTTCTTCTGCTCATCAAGCCTGCATTTATTTGATCAAAAATACAGAAAAAAAAATATATATTGTGATATATTATTACAATTTAAAATAATTGTTTTTACATTTATTCTACTTTAAATGATCATTTATTTCTGTGATGCAAAGCTGAATTCTTAGGATCATTATCACATGATCCTTTAGAAATCATTCTAGTATGATGATTCATTATCAAAGTTGGAAACAGTTCTGCTGCTTAATATTTTTTCAGAACGTGATACTTTTTTAGGATACTTTGATGAATAAAAAGTAACAAATAAAAATAAAATAAAAGAAGCTATGTTTTTAAAATATAAATATTTTGTAACAATATACACTACTGGTCAGTAATTTGGGTTCAGTATTTTTTTTTTCTTCTTTTTAAATAAAATCAATACTTTTATTCAGCAAGGATGTGTTAAATTGATCAAAAGTGATAGTAAAGAAAATATATTATTAGAATATATATTATTCGAATTTTTTTTTTTTTGAATAAATGCAGTTCTTTTTAACCTTTTATTCATCAAATATATTAGACCGCATATATTAGAGTGTTTCCAACACTCATAATAAATCAGAATATTAGAATGATTTCTAAATGATCATGTGATAGACTGATGTTACATGTGACACTGAAGACTGGAGTAATGATGCTGAAAATTCAGCTCTGCATCACAGGAATAAATTATTATTTTAAAGTAGGCTATATTCAAATAGAAAACTTTTATTTTAAGTTGTAATAATATTTCACAATATTATTGTTTTTTTTTCTTCTGTATTTTTGATCAAATAAATGCAGGCTTGATGAACAGAAGAGACTTCTTTTAAAAACATTAAAAATAGTAATGTTTCCAAAATTTTGGTCTGTACTGTACACTGTTAAAAATCGCTGTAAAAAAAACGGCCAAATTTCGACAGTAAAATACTGTTTTTCATTAAAACAGTGCATTCTGGGTAATATTCATCGTTTTCGAGAAGTAGCCTGCTGCTATATATCGTAAATTAACAACGTTCAAAGTCGACACTCAGCGGCTGTGTTTCAAATCACACCCTACACCCTCATTCACTATTCCCTACATGAGTTTACTAATATAGTCCACCTGACAGAGAGAATGAAAACTAATGAGTGAATTCAGACAATGATCAACAGCTGCTGTTAATGAGTAGAATCACTGAAGAAAAAAAAACATAACAAGACAAACACATGAAATACAACTGACTTCAGCCACAGCCTTAGATGAAATCAACTGAAGATTTAAACGATCAACAAACAGCTTCACCAACTTCACACATTACTAACAAGACTGACTTTATTTCTGTCAGATCAGAGATCAGAGATCAAAAGATCTTATTGAGAATTAAAGAGATTTAGATGATAATGTTACTGTTTCGTTTAGCGTCACCATTGTGGAGATCAGTGTTTCCTTTAGTTGGGCTCCTGACCATTGACTTTTACACTTTAAATTTTGTTTTATTGCTGTATTTGTATCTTTATGATGCATCTGTTACAGCAGTATTAATTTTGATAGTCAAGTGATTATGGTTGTTTCTAACAGGCATGATCTACTTGACTGACTTAAAGCGTTGCTATAGTAATCAAATATTAATTTGGTGTTGAAATATTTGAGTGAATGACACTTCAATTTTGTAAGATTGAAAAGTAGTGAGATAACCAGTATTTATGGATTTAACGACTAGTTTTAGTTAAAAAGTATTTCGGGCAGCAGTCCCCACAACACTCAAAGAGAGAAATCAACAATCAGCATATGAATCTCAACAATGGTGACAATCAAAAGGTTCATGATGCAATGCATGCTGGGTACCAGCACAGGATAAAACTCATCCATGATTCCCAGCATGCATTGCGGCATGAATAAATTATGCCCCTGAATTGTTCACTTATTTTCTTGAATTCTTATGTGCTTATAATTTTGCATTTGTTTTAAGTTTTAGTAGCATGTGTTGTGATGTTCAGAACTGATCTGTTCATTTATTTTGTGGATTGTCACCATTGTTGTGATTCATACGCTGATTCTTGATATTTCTGTCTAAATTTCAGCAAAGATTTTTTTTTTTTTTTTTTATTATGAGTGACATTTTCTTAACAGTCTTTCATAACTTATGGCTCAGCAGTGTTCCTTCTCATGCTGTAGTATCAATATTCAATAAGAGAAGAGATACAGGATTAGATCACAAATAATAGTATTTGTTCTTGTCAATCTATAAACAACAATATCAGATTTTTTTTCTTCTGTGTACTTTTGTTTTGCTATAACAGGTTCCAAAGGCGCATTGTTACAGCATGAAAAAAAAAAAAAAAAACCTTAGTTGTTGAAAAGTCACGTTCAAGAGCCCAACTAAAGTAAACACTGATCTCCATCATGGTAGTGAAAAAAACACCTAAACCTATTTAACTCTCCATAAGTTCTTCTGTAGACATCTGACAGAAATAAAGTCAGTCTGGTTAGTAATGTGAATCTGGTGAAGCTGTTTTATGAGTTGTTTAATCAGATCTTGAGAGATTTGATGTATTCTTTTATTCAGTTGATTTCATCTAAGGCTGTGGCTGAAGTCATTTGTAGATCTTGTGTGTCTCTTTCCTTCAGTGATTCCGCAGGTGTTTATCACTAATGCTCAATCATCAATTAATCACCGAATTATCTCATTAACTTCACTGATTCAGTGTTACTCTAACACTCTGTAGTGTGCACACATTATAAGTGTTCATTTAAAACTGAGGATTTTCTTGTGGGGTTTAAAGGGTTAAAGATTTAAGATGAAGAAAAAACAGCATGAAACATAATTTAACAGTAATAAACTGTAATTAATTTACAGGAAACAAACTGTAGAAAAACAGTTATTTACTGGCACCCCTGCTGCCAGTAAATAACTGTTTTTCTACTGTTTCTTGCCGTAAATTAATTACAGTTTATTACTGTTAAATTATGTTTCATTCTGTTTTTTCTTCATCTTAAATCTTTAACCCTTTAAACCCCACAAGAAAATCCTCAGTTACAGCTGTGTGATCAACAATCCCATCACAAACCAGACCACACATCTGGATATCAGCAAACTCTGTCAGCCATGTTCAGGTTAGATAAGTGTTTATTTACTGATCTCAGTTAACTGGTCATGTGCTGAAAGGATTGGTCAAAGTGAAATACAGCCAGTTTCAATGAACAGTTTGGTGGATTTTGAAATGCAATTTCGTAGCATTGACCAATAATTCAATTATGTTGAAAATCAGACTCAATAACTAACATCAATGTCTCTCTTTTCCTCTCCTCCTCCTCCTCCAGACTCAGTTTCTCTGATAGCGTTGATCTCTGTTGTTGCTGGATATCTGTTGATTGTCGCTGGATTTTGTATCGTCTGCATCTGCTGGAAACGTAGAAAAACTGGTCAAGAAGGCAAGTGTTTCTTACTGCTACTGTTATGCCAAATACTAACAGTAAAGTTTAAAAATCTACACCAAATACATTAATCAACTGATAGGCCACTTTATAATTTTATTTATGTAGGTAACATCAAGTTCCTGTAATGTGTGGTTATTGGTTTGCAGTTATCTACAATGAACAGCTCTTTATTCGTCACACACACACACACACACACACACGCACACACACACATACACACACACGCACACACACACACACACACACACACACACACACACACACACACACACACACACACACACACACACACACACACTCAAACTGATTCTATAATCACTGTTTTAAATAATACTGCTAATAGTAATTTCCTAATAAAATGGTAATGCTATTTTTAAGCATTGAACATATTTAATTAACTGTGTGCATTAACCCTTCAACTTTGACACAAAACAACATGGTTTTAATCTGTTACTGTTGTTCACACAGGTCAGATGTGTGATGATGAGATTACTGTTGTTATATTCATGATTCAGCACTCTATGAATGAAACATAAATTGGTAAGATCATTTATTTATCATTTATGTTGTGTGTCCCTAGTAAAAAAGTAATATATTTAAAATAAATGTATTTCATACTAAGTATAGTTCAAATATATTAACATATTTACTGACAAGTGCTCGAGACTTACTGATATAAAAATAATAATTGAACTTTATTTAGACTACTGATTGATTATTACTTGTGTAGGTATGACAGGCTTTGAAAGGATTCTATAATAACCCCCTTATTATAGAACTGTGATATAATTGTCACACACCTGGACTCATTTAGCTTGTTTTTGCCCGTGACCCAGTTTCTGTCTTCCGTGTTTAGTTTGATTAGTTCCCAGGTGTCTATTATCTTCCTCATGTGTTCCATGTCCCTGTTAATTTAATGATTCCATCCACCTGTGTTTCCCCAATTATCTGTTGTACATAAGCCTTGTCCCTTCAGTTCTGTTTTGTCGGGTCTTCTCACTTGTGACCACTTGCTACTTACGTGTGTCTACCTCTGTGCTCCATGTTGGATATCCCCTGTGTTGGATATATTAAAAGCCTTATTCCGTTTATCCTCGACTCCGTATTCCTTCAGGCAGCGTAAAACCGTGACAGAAGACCCGAACTAAAGAAGAAAATAGAAAACTGCGTGTTTTTTTTCCTCCGTTTTGTTTTTGTGTTTTCAAAGTCTTTTTGTTTCGTAGTGTTCTATGGATCCCCTCTATCGTCCCGAATTCCTCATCCTCCTGCTGAAGCAGGAAGGACGTTCTCTCGAGGACCATACCAGACAGTTTCTCCTATTAGCTAATGCCACCAGCTACCCGGACGACGCGCTCTGCACCTTCTACAACACCAGCCTGAATTCCAAATGCAGAGCGTTGTCGTCCGAAGATGGTCCTCGAGAGGATTTCGCCGCATTCGTGGAGTGGACTCTGGCGAGAAATGGCTCATCTTTCACCATCTGCCCCATAGAGGATCTCGCCAGTCCCACTCCCGACCCAGAGGCCAGCCAGCCACCATCACGCCGCACGGAGCCAGAGCCCACCGCAGCCGCAGAGCCCGAGCCATCCACTGACAGGGAGCCGGATCTCGAGAGCGCGACTGACCAGGTGTGTGAGCCGGCAACACCGTGCATCGTGGGAGTCCTCGTGGAGATCGAGGGCGTGGAGGAAAGCCCTGCCCACACTCCTGCGACTGAGGGTGAGCTGTATGCAGTCTCTGAAGATCATATGGAGCAAGTTCTGGATCTGATGGACTGGTCTATGGAGGTAATCCCTAATTTTCCTGTTTCCCTGCTGGTTCCGTCCAGCCCTGATTCCCCTGTATACCCTCTCAGTCTCCCACTCCTACCTCCTCCAGTCATTTCCTCTGCTCCATTTCCGCTGGTTCCGCCCAGCCCTGAGTTTTCTGTTTCTCCGCTGGTTCCGCCCAGCCCTGAGTTTTCTGTTTCTCCGCTGGTTCCGCCCAGCCCTGAGTTTTCTGTTTCTCCGCTGGTTCCGCCCAGCCCTGAGTTTCCTGTGTCTCCGCTGGTTCCGCCCAGCCCTGAGTTTCCTGTGTCTCCGCTGGTTCCGCCCAGCCCTGAGTTTTCTGTTTCTCCGCTGGTTCCGCCCAGCCCTGAATCTTCTGTTTCTCCGCTGGTTCCGCCCAGCCCTGAATCTTCTGTTTCTCCGCTGGTTCCGCCCAGCTCTGAATCTTCTGTTTCTCCGCTGGTTCCGCCCAGCTCTGAATTTTCTGTTTCTCCGCTGGTTCCGCCCAGCTCTGAATCTTCTGTTTCTCCGCTGGTTCCGCCCAGCCCTGAATTTTCTGTTTCTCCGCTGGTTTCGCCCAGCTCTGAATCTTCTGTGTCTCCGCTGGTTCCGCCCAGCTCTGAATCTTCTGTGTCTCCGCTGGTTCCGCCCAGCTCTGAATCTTCTGTGTCTCCGCTGGTTCCGCCCAGCTCTGAATCTTCTGTGTCTCCGCTGGTTCCGCCCAGCTCTGAATCTTCTGTGTCTCCGCTGGTTCCGCCCAGCTCTGAATCTTCTGTGTCTCCGCTGGTTCTGCCCAGCCATGAATCTTCTGTGTCTCCGCTGGTTCCGCCCAGCCCTGAACCTTCTGTGTCTCCTGTATTCCCTCCCAGCCTCCCTCTCCCGCCTCCTCCCAAACCTGCTGGTCCCTCTACTCCTTCGCTGGTCCCATCCAGTCCTGATCCTCCTGTCCTTCCTCCCATCCTTCTCCTCTCTCCTCCTCCTAGACCAGCCAGTTCCTCGCCATCCCTGCTGGTGCCAGTCAGTCCCGCAGCTCACCCTCAGTCCGCGCCATCGGGGCGCGGTGGTTCGCCGCTGGACTGCCAGTCTCCAGCTCCGCCTTGGCGTGTTAAGGCCCTGTCTCCGCCTCCAGCCTCCGAGCCCTGGACTCCTCCTCGGTCCTTCGACCCAGCGGCTCCGCCTTGGCTCTTAGCTCCCTCGTCTCCACCGTGGCCTGTCATCCCACCTGCTCCACCGGGCTCCCTCGTCCCTCCGGCTCCACCTTGGTCAGTCGTCAACCATCCGCCGCCTCGGGACTCCACTCCTCTGGTTCCACCTCGTCACTCCATCCCTCCGGCTCTGTCAGGCTCCTCCTTCCCTCCGGTTCCACCTCCATCCACGGTCACTCCGGCTCCACAGCGGTCTGCCGGGACCCCACCTCCACCTTGGTCGCCTGAGCCTTCAGCTCCACCTAGGCCCTCCGGATCCTCGTCGTCACCCTGGCTCTGCGGCTGTGCTGCTCCATCTTGGGCTCCTCACCCACCGGTGCAGTCTCCGCCTGTCGGCCCCCTGGTGTCGTCGACCCTTCCTTCACCATGGCTCCTCCCGCCGTCGACTCCACCTTGGATCTCAGGCCTGGCTGGTCTCTGGTGGACCATCTGGCTCCTCCTGCTCCTGTCTCCTCCCTGGCTCCTTCCTCCGTCGTCTCCTCCTTGGCTCCTCCTTCTGTGGTCCCTGTCTGCTGGCCCCCTCCTGGGAGTCCGTCCTCCACCGGAACCTCCTCCCAGGTTCCCACCCATGCCTCCCTCTGTTGTTTCTACGGTGCGAGGACGCACCTACCGGGAGGGGGAGTACTGTCACACACCTGGACT